>NW_007252026.1:1342619-1393556 GCF_000164805.1 Carlito syrichta
CAGCTACTGCACTCCAGTCTGGGCGATAGAGTGAGACTCCAACTCAAAAAAAAAAAAAGAAAGGTTGTGTCATATGTTTATAAGCAAGATTGGTCTGTAACTGTCTCTTAGTTCATTAACCCTTTCAACATCCCAGTTAACACTACCTTCATAAACAAAAAGAACTATTTCTGCTGTTTTCTCACTATGAGATGTCATAGCATGGAAATTATTTTTTTCCCTGAAAGTTTAAATAGTTATGCTTCCCAATGACTATTGGTCTATTTGGGTTTTCTTCTTATGATCCTTGTGCTTGTTTATGAGTTTTTAATCCTGAAGATCAGCTATTTAGTTGAAGTCTTTCCAGTTTCCATATTTCATTTATAATTGTATTCTCCTGTTTTATTTCCTTTTAATCTGTATATTCTCATTTTTGTTTTTTTCTTGATTGGATTGCAATGTCGATGTAAAACATTTGATAACTTCATTCTTCTGTGTTTTATAATATATTCATTTAAGTCTATTACGTTGCTCTTCCAGCCTTTTAGGAAATCAAAGCAACTCGTATTATGCTTTCGTGAATGTGCAAACCAATAATGTTCTTTTGGCTTTTCAGAATTTTGTATGGGCGAATGAAGAATAAGACTGGGAGTAAGACTCAGGGGAAATCTGCGTCAGGTACTCGCATGACCATTGTCCTGCGGTTCCTGGCTGGGACCCAGCCAGAGGAGATCCAAATATTCCTAGACCTGCTCTTTGAACCTGTGAAGCACTTCAAGGATGGTAACTGTCAGCTACCTGCCCTCAGAACGCATGGGGTCAGTGGTAGACTTCGCAAGTCCCGGGAGAGGTTTCCTACACCCTGAGCTTTCTTCTGGCGGGGCTGTTTTCCTGACCTCAAGAGTGGTCTTTTTGCTGAAGTGCAGTTTGTTCTCAGCTTTGATTAGAAAATGTGTGTTGTTTTGCATTAGGCAAAAATAGTGAATACTTATCCACATAGTACAAAGAATGTGTTTCTTCTAACAAATTCAAAGCATACTGCAAAATTAATCGTATTTGTTTTGGCATTTATTCGTTCACTGAGTCATTCATCTATTGAAAACTGATTTGTTGAATACATGCTGTGCCTGTGAAGGTGAAAATAGAAAAATAAATGTATAATCTTTGCTCTCAACCTCACAGTCAAGAGGAAGTGGATGTAATTGTGTATATGATGACCTGGAATGCTCTGGGCTATGTTTTCTGGTATGCAGTGTAGGAACTATTAATAATAATGGCTAATGTTTACTGAATGTTTACTTTATGCCAGACATCATGGCAGGTTCATTTACATGCAACTCAGTTAATCCTCCCAACAACCAACCACATGAGCTATGGTTACTTCTCTGCCCCATTTTACAAATGAGGACACTTAGGCTTAGAACAGTAAGTAGTTTGCGCTTGGCCACTCAGCTGAAAACTGAGTTAGGATTTTAACCCAGACCTTTCTGACTTCAAAGGCTTTACTCTAGTCCCACAATTGCTTTGCTTTAGCCAAACATAGAGATGTACTCATAGGGTGGCCTGTGACATTTGTTTTGCATTTTTCTCACGATAATTGGTTCAGTTTGTTATGTAGGTTTTCATCCTGTATGTTACCCTGGAAGGAGGTTGGCTCTAATCAGTACACATGTTTTCATTCCATGGATAGCCCCACTGTGAGAGGGAATATGTAAAAGCTACTCTTATGGGTGGCCTGTTTAGGTGTATGAGTCAATAAGTTCCTAAGTTCACGCTGGACAGCTTGAAGTAAAGCTCAAGCAATAACTGTTCAAATCTTTTCAGTAAATTCTGAAATCAATATGGCTATAGCTATTTATAAGGGACTGTTGTTGTATTTATTGACCGGGGCTACAAAATAAATAAAACATTTGATTCTTAGCCTTCAAGGAGTTTATAATGCGTAGGCAGTTTCCATGAAACTGCTGAACTCAGCATAGCTCAGTGAAAGCTGAAAAAAGAAAAATGAATGGGAAGTTACCAGATGAAATAAAAGACTATTAGTAACTCAGGTTTTGAGGAGTAGGATAAAGAAGCTGGATGAGAACTGGGTTTAGAGACTTAGTTCTTTATTCCTTAGTCTTCTCATCTCTAAAGTGGAAATAGTAAAACCCACTTTACCTACCTCGTTGAGCATTTGGTAAGAATCAAAAGGAGATATATGAGAAAAATACATTGTCACCAATAAATTATTATAACAATAGGGATATTGAAAGGAACTGTAGTAACAAACTAAAAATTCACTTTCTTGGCATCTCTTCCTCTTTGTTTCACTAGGGGAGTGCCATTCTGCGGTCATTCAAGCCGTAGAAAATCTGGATTTGTCTAAAGTTCTTCCTCTGGGCCGTCAGCATGGTATCTTGAATAGCCTTGGAATAGTATTAAAGAACATTAGTCATCTGATCAGTGCGTACCTGCCGAAGATTTTGCAAATACTGCTTTGTATGACAGCAACCATATCACACATCCTTGACCAACGAGAAAAGGTGAGAGAGTCACAAGAGATACTTTCTTCTTGGCTAATAGAGGTCTGTGTTTTACTGGGAATTGGGTTGGGCCTGAATTGCAAACATTCTTGGAGGTTAAATCCTTCTTATGTAATCTTTTGAAAGTGTTTCGTTAACTTCCATTTAATGGGAATCTTCATTGTTGTAAATGTTTACTTATGACTAGAAAATGCAAATTGTACCAAGAATATATATTCAAAGGAGGTAGAAGAGTAGTGAGTGGGTTAGTTCTGCCTGTTTCTCAGAAAGCCAGGTCAGAGTGTTTGAGCTGAATTTAATCCTGGGAGCCTAGAGGTGTAAGGTCTCTTGCAACTCTGATTTCTCCAGAATTGTTTGGGAATGAATAGACCACTGGTGCCGTCATCCTTGTTCTTTTAAGACAGAGTTGCCTGGAACTCTAACAGGTGAATGTTTACCTGCAGTAAGTGCTGTGTTCTCAGTAGATCAAGCGGCAAGCTCAGGCAGGACAGACTGGCTGCCAGTAGCTCAGGCAGCACAGACTGGCTGCCAGTGTGCTCGGGAGAAGTTCTGATTGTGTTCAAAATAGTTTGTTCATGTTCTGTTGAGAAAGGCCCGTGGACAGGAGTATACTTGTCAGAGTTTAGAGAAACAGTCTGTAATATCTTTATGAACTGGAGGCTTCTTGGAAAAAATGAAGTAAAGATCTGGACTCAGATTTCTGCTGTTGACTCACAGTTAATGACAAATGGGCAGAGTTTTAATTTGGCTAAAATTCATTTTCTGTGATTTATGAATATGCCCAGGGCAGTGCCTTTCTAAATATGGTCATGATAAGTGAAAATTGACAGTCAAAATTTTAGGCTGCTTTTTGGCTATGCAAGGGTATAAATCTGCTTTAGGAGCGAAATGATCTTATCTCATTACCAAAATCCAGAGATTAAGAACACTCCTTCCATTTTGGTTGGCACTGCTGTTTTCTTCATTCTTTCTGTCATTCCTTCAACGAACTGAGCCTGAACTATATGTCAGGCACTGAGACCAGACAGCAAACAAGGCAAACACAAGCTTCGGTTCATATATTTGTTCAGTAAATATTTATTGAGCACCTACTATGTGCTATAGGCGTTGTTTTGGGTGGCGAATGAGACATGAAAAGACTCAGTATCATGAGAAGAAAAATAATAAGTACACACAGAAGCAGTATGATGCCAGGGGTCATGAGTTCTGAGAGGAGACCCCTCTGTAGATTGCTGAGACCTGCTCTGTGTGTGACTTGAGTCTCTCTCCTGGCTTCTGCCCTGGAAGTTCTAGCCGCCCTCACCTCCCAGGCTGCCCAGACTCTTGTATCTTCATGGGTTGCTAGACTGCCTGCTTCTTCTCCCTGCCCTGAGTCCTGCAGACTCTACAGGCAGTCAACTGGGGGAGTTGTGGGCTCGTTTCGTTTGTTTTCCTTCTCTCAGGGATTGCTGTTCTCTGCTACCTGATATCCAGTGTCTGAAAACTGGTGTTTATGTATTTTGTTCAGTTTCTTATTTCCTTACGAGAGGAGAGTAAATCCAGTGCCTCTGACTTCATCTTGGTGGAAATCACCAGAAAGGAGCAAACAGAACCATCCTCAGAATAAGACAGAGCTGGAAACAGCCCATGTTCCCAGCAACCAGATAGAAACCTGTAATCCATGGGGCATCAGTAAGCATCTTTGGAAGAAAATTGCCTCAGCAGGGAGGCAAGTTAGCCCCAGAATAGAGGCTGAGGCACACATGTCAGAACTTAAAAAGGTCAGACTTCTTCCAAATAGATTAGCTGCATCCCAGAACAAAGTCCAAATCTCTTAACTGATTTAAATGAAAATAAAATTAATAATGTCAATATCCAGTCAGATACTACCAGGCATGCAAAGAATGAGGAAAATTTTACCCATAATAAGGAGAAAAAGCAATCGATAGAAGCAGACCCAGAAGTGACACCAATGCTGGAATTAGACAAGGACATTAAAATAGCTATTATCAAAACACATCATGTATTCAGGGAAACAGAAGAGAATCATGAGCATTTTAAGGAGAGACATGGAAGATGTGAAGCATTTAACACAAAATGACAAATGTGTTAGGAAGTAACCAGTATGCGGTGGATAGGTGCTGCTTTTAACTAGGGAGGTCAGGGTTCTCTCTAAGGAAGTGGTATTTGAGCTTAGACGTACCACTGGAAGAACTTTTCAGGCAAAGAAAGTTACTATTGCAAGGTCCCTGAGGTGGGAACAGTCTTGGCATGTGCTAAGGATAGACGAGGCAGCAATAGAGCAGCACGCTGAGCAGGAAGGTCATGCAGAGTGAGGTTCCAGAGGTAACTGGGGTGGCTCTGAGGACATGTTGCCTGTGGTGAAGAGCTGGATTTTTTTTTTTTTTTTTTTTTAGTGTACTGGGAAGCCCAAAAGGCTGGAAGCAGGGGCGTGGTAAGGACTCTGAGGGGTTGGAAAATACTACTTGAGTTGCTTTGTGGAAAGGAGCTGTGGGAGGCCAAGTGTGGAAGCTGGAGAGAGGCCTTGAAAAGCTCTTAAAGCGCTTTCTGTATGTGATTGGGCAGGGAGGGGTGGGGACAGTCAGGCATGGGAAGAATCAGTGGGAATCTTGCTCATGCCTCAGAGTCAGTGGGGACTCACCCTTATATGGATATGATAACTTGTGAAAAACTCAGGGTTTTAGAAAGCTTCTGTGAGTCCTTCTTAATCTTGGATCTTGGTTAACTTCAAAGAAGTTACTCAGTAATGCAGCCTTGCTCCCAGGTCAATAATCAGTAACCCAAAGGATCATTTGTGCAATTTCACAGTTCATTAGTTAGTGAAGTGTGAAGCTTGCTGACAGATGGGAGCTCCCTTTCCCTCCCTCCCTCTTTCTTTCTTTCGTTGTAGTCTCTGTTGCTCAGGCTGGAGTGCAGTGGCACAATCATGGCTACCACAGCCTCAACCTGCTGGGCTCAGGCGATCCTTCCATCTCAGCCTTCCACGTGGGTGGAACTACAGGTTTGCACCACCACACCTGGCTTATTTTTAATTTGATGTAGAGACGAGGTCTCACCTTGTTGCCCAGGCTGGTCTCCCAGGCAGTCCTCACACCTCCTCCTCGCGCCTCCACCTCCCAAAGTGCTGGGATTAAAGGCAGGAGCCACCATGCCTGGCCTTTTATTTTTTTCTTTTGAAATTCTTGAAGATGTCCAAGGAATGCCTTAGAGTGCCATAATGAATTGTTGCACAGTAATTTACTTTAGTGAGTTAAAGTTTTACATTTATGTGCTTGAGCTCAGTTTATACATTTACTTTTTGGGTCGTTTGTACTCTTCACAGCATTGACCAGCACTGGAAGATGTGTCATGAAAGTTGTTGGTTTGGTTTTGGTTTTTTGTACATTTAAGCAGTGGCATAATTGTAAACGCCTATGTACATTATGTAAATGTATATACACCCAATCATATTGACTATTCCTCTAGGAATTAAAGTCTACTTTGCTCACTTTCAGGGTTTTCCTCCAGTTTATTCAGTGATTGTAAACTGGGCAGTTGGCAATGTGGTTACAGAAATGACTAGAAGATACAGATTCTATGTGATGGGAGAAGGCTAGGCATGTCTCTTTGGTGCCATGTCTGCAAGTGTTATTTTATTTGCCCCGGATGATCATGACACCACATTTTTAAAATATCAGTGGTAGTGTTTATCTTTCACCAAACACAGTGCAGCTAATGATGCAAATATTGTCCGTAGAATTAAAGCAGAACAGAATGATTTGTAGCTCTGTTACCTTGTGCTGACCTGTCCTTTCTTCTGTCTTTGTAATTTGTATGATGAGATAATTAGCTACGAGTAGACAGTATGTGAGAGAGCATGATCTTCAGGCTTGTGTGGCAAATTAATAGCATCCTTGTTCATATTCACTTGGATTTAAAGTGTGCTGTTTCAGGCCGGGCTTGGTGGCTCAGCCTGTAATCCCAACACTTTGAGACGCCGGGATGAGTGGATTGCCTGAGACTGCGGGTTCAAGACCAGCCTGAGCAACTTGGCGAGACCTCAACTCTATAATAAATTTTTTTAAAAATTAGCCGGGTGTGGTAGTGTGCATCCATAGTTCTGGCTACTTGGAAGACTGAGGCAGAAAGATCTCCAGAGCACAGCAGGTCGTTGCTGGGGTGGCCATGAGTATGCCACTGCACTCCAGCCTGAGCGACAGAGTGAGACTCCAACTCAAAAAAAAAAAAGTGTGCTGTTTCAGATTCAGGTATCTCTGTTAATCACAGTATCAGATATTCATGATAATTAACTTCCCTATTAGTTTTCTTTATGATTTCTTGGCCATGAGACTTGATATTCACTATATTGCGAACATTTGTATTGTCTTGATATTCACCGTATTGAGAGCATTTGTATTGTCTTCGGACATTTCAAGATGTTTATTAGACTTTTTAGGTAATTAAGGTCATATTTAAAAATAGCTGCCACTTAGATGTCTAGAGCCCATAACATATTAATCAAGTGGGATAACAATCAGGGTTGACTGTTCCCCTATATGTTTGGTTTTGATAACATTCTGTGCTTGAGAGAAATCTCTCTGAGGCCTTTCCTTCTCTGCCTGGCCCATACCTCTTCACTGTTTAGTATTCAGTGGAAATTCTGCCTCTTCCTTCCATGAAGCTTTACCCTTTCCAAATTTATAGTACTACCTCCCCTATGGGAATATCTTTTCATTTTCAGTCCTTCATATACATTCAATAAATTTGCCTTTAGTAAGATTTTAAGTTCAGGTCGAGAGTATGGCTGGAATGCCATCAGGCCCATGGGTGGAGGCTCAATAAATTGTTCTGCTCTGAACCTGAGCACATTGGCTACATATTTGTGATTTTATAATTCATAGGGAAGGAGATATCAGTGAAATTAGCAATATTTGCCATTTTAAAAGTTTGCTATTAATTTAGACCCACTTCAACCTCCATGCCTCTAAGCAGACAGATCATATTTTTTTTCAAATTGCTTTTCTCTTTGAATTATGTGTGTTGAGATCTCCCCATGCCTTGATTCAATCACCTCGTTCTCTACCATACAAAGTATTTGACTATATGGAAAGACTTTACATTCTTTAGTCCTCTAGACTAATTTTAAGACTTCTAGGCTTAAAAAGAGTAAAATAACAACAATAATAATATAAGTATGAAAACACAAAGAAAAGTGACTTTCATTTTAAATGAAGATTTAATTTTTTTGAATCCTAATCCATGGTATTGTATTGGGGGCTTGTTTCGCGTAGAATGTTCTATTCATGAGAAGAAAAGGATTTTATTTTAATAATTACTTGAATAAAGTAAAACAATATAGAATACAAAAGAGTTGTTCTGGTTGTGATTGTATCTTTTCCTAGCACATCTCACAACTTGATTCTTCTGACAGTCTACTTTCCTTTCTTGTTCAATGAGAAAAATAATACGACTTGCTCAGTGATGTTCACATGTGAGTCCAACGGATTTAGTAACAGGATCTCCAGTTTGGTTCTTAACCATTTGAATAAGTGTGTCTCTGAGGAGTCAGGGATAAAAATGGTGTATATATATATGTGGTTTTTTAAAAATAGAAGATCTTTGTTTTACAGATACAACTGAGATTTATTAACCCACTGAAAAATTTAAGACGTCTCGGAATCAAAATGGTAACTGATATCTTTTTGGATTGGGAATCCTATCAGTTCAGAACAGAAGAAATCGATGCTGTGTTTCATGGTGCAGTCTGGCCCCAGGTAACATCCTTCCTTATTGTTACTTCACTGACATAGTCTTCCATCCAGACTTGAATGTTTGTCCTGGTCTTTTCTTTTACATCAAACCTTTCTTCATTTCTGGAGGTTTTTAGAACACCTTTCTTTGCCTCCACCGATCCCATGGTGTTTATACTTAAAGCTAATTTGAATATGAGTGTGCCTCTGAAGGAAATGTGACATAACTTTCAAAGCATCTCCTGTAACATTGCTTCTGGCTTTCCACAAGCATGAGAGGAAATATGCAGGTGTTTTATTCTGTATTTCCTTGTTTGATTTCTCTAGCTGTAAGCCCTTGGTGATAGTAACTAGTGTAGCTACAGATTGCAGGAGAGACTAGGTTTTAGGAAGTATTTCTAGATGCGTGAACTCTCAGTCATTTGTGACCTTTGGAAGCTAAAATGCCTGGTTCCTTTTGTGTGTCTGGCACTTCCTTTTGTCAGTTTTGCCATTTGTTCTGTGTAGATGCTATTTTGGGTCCACTTTTTTTCCCCTTGATCAGTCATTTAAATATTAATTTCTGTTCTTGGCTTTTCCCTCCTCTGTGGAGATTTCTGTGCTTGTTCTGCTTGTTTGCTGTTTTTGTTTTCTCTATGATTCTGTATATGTTTTTATTTGGTATTCTGTTTTTATTTTTTTCCTAGGTCACCAGGCTTGGATCTGAGAGTCAGTATTCTCCTACTCCTCTGCTGAAGCTAATTAGTATCTGGAGCAGAAATGCGAGGTACAACCTTTTCTTTTTCTCCTTTAGAAAGGGCAGTGTTTTAGATGAATCTAGTCAAAGGAGCTAATGTAATTTATGGTCTTTCCATACAGTGAACTACTTTGAATTGGCTATAGAGCATGAGACAGTGGAGTAAAAGCATGGGAAGATCTCAAAATACGTAGTTCAAAGAAAAATACAAGTTGCTAGACAATGTATATAGGATAGTCCGGGAAAAATGCATTTAGCATGTGTCTGTATATTTAAGTGTGAAATAGAAAATGTCTAGAAGGACACGTGAGAAACTGTTATGACATCATCACAGCAGATAGAAGTTTGGGTGGACCAGAATGAGGAGAGGAGGCTTGTCCTGGTGCGTTTTTTGGAATGTGGGCATTATTTATAATAATAAAAAAGGAAAAATAGGCAAAATAACACCTTGCAATTAACATAAATGAAAATTGGAGAGTGTGTATTACATGAAAACTAACACTTTTTTTGGTAAATTTTACAGTTTGATTATAACATGAAAACTAGAAGTATTGGAATTGATAGGGATGTTCTTCCAATGTATGTAATTATTGTGTCAGCAGTTTGATTTGGCCCAGTAGAGGGAGAAACAGTATGAAACACACCAGATAGTTATATCATCACATAAATATTATCATTTTCTGCATCTTGCTTAAAAATGAAAGCTGGCTTATAATTGTCATTCTGTGTCTTATTTGTAGTTCCCACTTAAAATCAGAAAAATTTCACAGACCCACAGACTTTCTAGGTTTTATAGACCATTGTCTTCTAGTCTTTGTAAAACTCCATCTAAATAAACATATGGTTCTCCTGGTCAGAAAAGGTTTTATTACTGATTCAATTATGTTAAAATTCTAGCCTTGGTTTTTATAAAATTGAGATCACACTGAATAACTGGCTTTGGATTTTATGTTTTTCATGTATCATTATGTCATGCACATTTTTTCCATGTCACTAATCTTCAAAAGCAAACCAAAAACCATAACATTGTCTGCCTCAGGAAAACTTATTTATTTTACCAGTGTGAACAGCTCCTCATTTATTTCCCAGTTTGACACAGAAATTTCATATCTTTTTTTTTAATCACTGAACATTTATAAGTAGCAGTTCATAGGCATACTTGAGAAATTTTTTTAAAGTTGTGTAATTTTTATGCAAATAAGCCATGGCAAACTTTCATCCAGGAAGATTTTACAGTAGAGACTTAGTTTTATATTAGTTGGTCCTTATTCAAGGTGTAGATCTGCATCATTGATGCCACCTCATTCCCTTCTGCAATTTTGAAGTATAGTTATACTTACATAGTGTCAGTCAGATATTGAAACAGAAATTCCATCTGTAGGGAGATCTAACATTTTACTAGCTTGCAAGTAAGGTTAAATTATCTCAGAAATTAGGTGAATTCAGGACAACAAAAACTTAACTAACCAGAGTGATCATTTAATTTATTGTCCAACTGAAATATTTCTGAGAGTGAAAAGAGATGCAGTAAATAATTAAGGCAAAATGACCAACATAAGCTGGAACTGTCCCTGGCCCCTGGCTGCTCTGATTCTAATCACCATGGCCCCAAGCATGGCTCAGTCTCTCCCTGCTCTGAACTCATTCCCTCCTGAAAGGCCCTGTCATGACATACTGTCTTTATTGTACTCATCTGTTTTCATGACTTATTTACCCACAGCTCCTCAGGGGCAGAGACCATTTCTCATTTATGATTATACCTTCTTCCATTGAGGACTGTGCCTCTTCATCCATGTTCTGTTGATTCTTATTACATGTTGAGTAAGAGACTGGAATTTCTGGTTGTGCCATATTCATATTAGCACGGAGCATGCCTATTGCACTGCCAGGAAGTTACAATGTTCAAGAAAACACTTGAGTCACTTGCAAGTTACACTGGATTTGAATGGGCCCTCGCTCAGATTGTCAGTGGTTGCAAGCTGCTAGAAAAGGTTTAAAAACAAAACGATGACATCATAGTTAAAAGTACCATCTCTGAAGCCACACAAACCTAGCTTCAGATTCTAGCAGCACTTTGTGTTCTTTAGATAAAGTTGACTCTTTAAACCTCAGTTTCACCACCTGTAAAATGAAAATAATTGTTATTTTCTGCATCACTGCAAATAGGGGTGATAATATATAAAATGTGTTGCTTAGAGCCTGCCCAAACTGTATGTGTAATATTTGTTGGACAGAAAGACATATGAATATAACCTCTTAGAACTTTTCTGTCCGTGTGTCAATACTAAGTATGTTAAAGCGCTTGAGTGCTCTAGTGCGGTGGTGATGGATTGATGAAGGCAAGCCATCTGAATTCGTTTCATTTTGACCTTCCTGCTTGTTAGGATTGTGTCTCTGACTATAAACAGCTGTGGTTTTACCCTTGGCCAAAAAGCCTTTGTGTTCTCTGTCCTTGCTGCTACGTTTCCATGAGGAGGGACATGACTGACTCGGTGTGAGTCTTTCATTATTGGTAGATTCATCCCACGTCCCCAGCAAATGATCCTAATTTCTGAAAGTTGCATTTCCTGATACAACAAATATCTAGTTAGGAGTTTGGTCTACATTCCTAACTTCCATGTTCTAGTACATACGTAGATTTTTATGTGAGTATATAAACATTCACAAAGAAAGCTTATAATTGAAAAATAGTCTGTTTTCAATAAGTTTCTTTCAGAAACAACTTAGAGTTTAGTTGGACTGCGATTCAAATCTCAGCTCTACTACTTGTTAGCTCCATGGCTTTGGACAGGCCTCAATTTTTTCATCTGTAATATGGGGATAATAATATTACTGCACAGAGATGTTGTATGGATTAAATGAGAAATAAACATATAACACCTATACAATATGTTTGTAAGGTGCTTAGAATTATTATCCATCAGATTTTAGATTTTGAAGTAATTCCCCTTTTGAGTAATCTAATTAATTAATGGTGATTAATTAATGTTCACACACGTATGCATGAACATTTGTTAGACCCAGTGTGAAAATTCATATGAATATGTTTTTAGAAAGAAGCATATTGAGAAATAAGATGATTGTTACAACATTTTTTCCTGCAGGTATTTCCCTTTCCTGGCTAAACAGAAGCCTGGGCACCCAGAATATGATATCCTGACCAATGTTTTTGCAATTCTGTCTGCAAAGAACCTCTCTGATGCTGCAGCCAGCATGGTAATGGATATAGTTGATGACCTTCTTAGCCTTCCAGATTTTGAGCCCACAGAAACGGTTCTGAGCTTGCCGGTTACTGGGTGTGTGTACCCTGACATAGCAGAAAACGCAGATGGTATGTATGTGTGCTGACAGAGCAAATGAGGCTGAGGCTTCGGGGGCAGTGACTGTTTTCTAAGAAAAGAAAAAGTCGTTAGAATTTGACTATCTTGATAGTTTATGCTCATAAGTTTCTCTTCTCTGGGAATTAATACTAATTTATACAAACTGAATTTTCTTTGCAGTTATAGGAATATAGATTATCTACTCTCTAGGAAGTCTCAGCTATCCTCCAGGAAATTATCACATGATTTCTACTGTCATGTCTCTGAATTCTTCTTACCGTATTATCCCAGTGATTCCCTTACTATTACCAAATTGTTTAATTAAAGCCTCAGGAGTCTCTTATATAAGTTTTTAATTTAGCTAGTGACACAGCTATTTTAAGTAAAAAGTTTTTAATGTTTAGAGTCGAAAATGCTCATGGTAGTTAAGTGCTTTTCTCATCTGTAATCATGAAGCTATTGTACATTTATGCTGTAAAAGAGTATTCAAATAAAAACTTTAATCACAATCTGTTTCAGAGTCTGTCACAATAGGAGGAAGATTAATTGTACCTCATGTACCTGCAATTCTTCAGTATCTCAGCAAAACCACAATAAGTACAGAAAAGGTGAAGAAGAAAAAGAATAGAGCACAAGTCAGTAAAGAGCTTGGCATTCTTTCAAAGTAAGGGACATCCTGATACTTATTTAACTTTACCATCCTTGGTTTTAATTTTTTAAATAGTGTTTGCTTTTCAGTTGTTTAAACCTGGTAATAATTTAAAGAGGTTTCAGTATTTTAAATGCCCTCCATTTTTAAGTTAATGAAGAATTCTTTTTCTGCTGGAATAATTATTAGAGAATTTCTATAGCATCTGCCTTTATTTAATTATATTATTGGGTGCAGATTTTTCAGAATTCTAAAGTACAATAATAAATTTGCTCATTTAGTCTTTGTGTATTTTCTGCAATTAAAGTTTTAAGTTTTGTGGATCACACAGTTTTTTGCATTTTAGTTTAATTGATAAAAATAATTAGCCTAAAAGAGCAGATTGTTTTGTTTGTTTTTTATAAAGAGTCAAGAAGATCTTGCAAGGCTTTTTTAGGAGGCTATTAGGCAGTAGACCTGGTAGTTAAGAATTGTGATCTCTGTGAAGGACAAGGTTAGTAAACGGTTCCATCTTAAATTTTAAACTGACCGTTACAGGGCAGAGTTGTTGAAAAGTTATTTTTTCTGTTATTTTCACCAGCAATAGAAAGTAATGTATTAGGATCCTCTACAAACGTCTCTGCCGTGTTTTATTTATGCTATTGTATTCCAGAGTGGGAAGTCACATGAAATAAACCTGTTAAATTTCATCACAGGCTCCGTGGTGGTGGGAGGGTGTTGAGTGAAATTAGTCAGCAGAAAGACCAGCGTTGGAAAGGCCTGCTCTGCTTCTTCGCTGTGTGACATCAGCTTCTCTGAGCTTCTCTCAGTTTTTCTCCTAGCACAGTAGCGATAATAATTGCCACGTTGTGTGTGGGCATTAAGTCGAAATGTTGTACATAACACCTTAGGTCTTGGCACCTAAAAGTGTTATTTCTTTGCAAAACAAGAAATTACTAATTACCTGCCAGACGATAGCACTGGAGTTCACTGTCATCTGTGAACACAACCGGATATTGCAGAAGAAATAGAATGGTGGCCACGAGCTTGATGCTGGCGGGGAGCAAGAGTGGGCCCTGCCAGGTAACGAAGGAGACTGCATGCCTGCCCCCACAGGTGAAGGCCACCCTGTGCTGGAATGTGAAAACTGTGTCTTTCGTCACCGATGTTTTCTTCAGGAAGTTTAACTTCTCGAGGAATACTCTTAACTTGTGTATACTCCTGACATACCCGTCTTTCTTTCTTTAGGATCAGCAAGTTCATGAAAGACAAGGAGCAAAGCTCTCTGCTCATCACCCTCCTGCTTCCTTTCCTCCACCGGGCCAACATTGCTGAGGTGCAGATGCGCGGGGCGATCACTTTGTCTGTGGAGTGGCACTTGACGACTAGGTTCCTTTTGAACAGCGGTCCATCTGTCTCAAAGAACTTAAAAGACTTTATATCGAAATTTAAAAATAGAAGTAGAGGGACAAAACTGGGACAGAAATAAGAATGGGTCAGGAAGGAAAGTAGAGACATCATCATTTACAGTAGTCAAGGGCTTAGCCCCTTCGTTTTCCTTTGTTTAGCTTTTTTCTTTCTTTCTTTTTTTTTTTTTTGCATCAGGGTCTCTCTTTGTTGCCCAGACTGGAGCGCAGTGGCACCATTACAGCTCACTGCAGCCTCAACTTCCTGGGCTCAGGCAGTCCTCCCACCTCAGCCTCCCGAGTAACTGGACTTCAGGCACCTGCCACCACACCTGAATAATTAAAAGAAGAAAATTTTGTAGAGATGAAGGCCAGCGTGGCGGCTCACTCCTGTAATCCTAGCACTTTGGGAGGCCAAGGTGGGAGGATTACCTGGGCTCAGGAGTTCAAGATCAACCTGGGCAACTTAGCGAAACCTCAAAAAATTAGCTGGCCTTGGTGGCATGCACCTGTAGCCCCAGCCACTCAGGATAGTGAGGTGGAAGAATCACCTGAACCCAGGAAGTCGAAGCTGTTATGATCCATGATTGTTGTGTTCATGCCACTGCACTCCAACCTGGATCACAGTGAGACCCCAATTCAAAAAAAAATGTTTTTTATAGCAACGAGGTCTCACTGTGTTGTCTAGGCTGGTCTCAAACTCCTGGCCTCAAGCAGTCCTCGCACCTCAGCCTCCCAAAGTACTGGGATTACAGGTGTGAGCTACCACACCCAGCCTCTGAACCTTTCTTACCACAAAATAGTTGGTTTAGAAGACCACTGGCCTGTAGACAACAAGAAATATATATAGTTGACCCTCTGAATTCACAGGTTCTGCATCCGTGAATTCAACCAACTGCAGATCGAAAGTATTTGGGGAAAAAATTAAAAATTTAAAAAATATAGTGCAATTATTTATATAGTGTTTAAGTTATAGTATCACTAGTATTCATAGGTATTATAGTAATTTAGAGATGATTTAGGGTATGTAGGAGGATGTGTGTAGGTTATATGCAAATACTATGCTGCTTGATACGTGGACTTGAGCATCCTCAGCGTTTAGTATCTTGGGATTCTGGAAACAGTCCTCTTTGGATACTGAGGGACAACTGTGCGTTCCTAAAGCAAGCTCATGTTGTTGACTCTTATTATACTGGACAATAGAAGAAATTAGGTTTCACAGCCACGTGTATTCTCTATTAGAATTTAAAAGAAACTATTGTGCACATTATTGTGGGCTTTATGTTAAGATAAAAATGCTAAAACCTTTTAAAAGATTATGAAATAATTGTTCCAATGACTGCCTTTACTTCTTATTCATGATTAATTATTTTCTATGCTGTAATATACTAAAGTACAAGGTGATTGGTTTTACAAATTACTGAAATATGTTTTCCCCTAACATTTTTTTCTCAAGGCTACTGAGGTTGATATTCTGGTGGCCGTGCAAAACTTGTTAAAACATTGTGTGGACCCTACAAGCTTCCTCCAGCCTATAGCAAAACTCTTTTCAATCATTAAGAACAAATTGTCGAGAAAATTGCTTTGTACAGTTTTCCAGGTCTGTAATACTCATTTTTAGTCCAAATCATCCTTTTCTTTAAAAGATAGCTATGACATGTAAAGCATATGAGCAGCATTCTCCATGCCAATGTGATGTTTTTATGTGAATATGGGGCTGAGGAGAGGAGGGCAGAAACATTAAGGTTTTATTCACTGATAAACATACTGCCTTCCTTCCTTTCAGGCTCTTTCTGATTTTGAGAGTGGACTAAAATACATTGCTGACGTTGTCAAGGTAAGAAAGATTTCTCTTTGGCTTCAAAAGCATTATCATTTTTGGTTTTTTGAGATTTGTGTGCCTTCATTTATGTAATTTCAATGGCATTTCTTGTAGCTTAACGCCTTTGATCAAAGACATCTTGATGATATCAACTTTGATATTCGCTTCGAAACTTTCCAGACTATCATCTCTTATGTTAAAGAAATGCAAGCTGTGGATGTTAACTACATAATTCCAGTCATGCATAATTGTTTCTATAATCTGGAGGTAGGTTTTTATAGCAAAAATGAATAAATTTTTTTATTGTTTTGGTATCACAGCTATCTAATACAGCAAACTAATTTCTTAATTTTTTTTTTGAGGTGGGACGAGGGTTTTTAGGATAAAATTTCTCTAGTTGCGGAATTTTTTGTTTGGCAAATAACTTATTCTCATGTTTTGAAAGGCAAATGTTTTGAATAATATATATGGGAGTGCTTTGGAAAACAAAAAAGTTATGTATTAGAATAGAGAGTGACTTTTTTTCTTTTGGTTTTTTAGAGATAAGGTCTCACTCTTCCATCCAGGCTGGCATGCAGTGATGTGATCTTGGCTCACTGCAGCTTCAAACTCCTGGGCTCAAGTGATCCTCCCATCTAGCTTCCGGACTAGCTGGGGCTACAGGCATGTGCCACCATGCCTGCCTTTGTTTTTGTTTTTTTTTCCTTTGGTAAAGATGAAGTCTCACTATGTTGCCCAGGCTGGTCTTGAACTCCTGGCCTCAAGTGATTCTCTGACCCTGGCCTCTCAAAGTGTTGGGATTACAGGCGTTAGCCACCATATCCAGTCCAGGACTGACTTTTAGTAGGTATGGTGTTTCTTTGGGGGGGTTATGAAAATATTCTCAAATTAGTGGTGATGGTTACTCAAGCTTATGAATATACTCAGGCATTGAATTGTACACTTTTGGGTGAATTTTATAGTGGGCCAATTATAACTCAACTTTGTAAAGTAATATAACTATATTACTTGAAAGTTTGCCCTTTGTTATTGCAAATATGATAGAAATAAAAGATGCTTGGATTATATTAAGTGCTATGCTGCTAAACTGAATTAAAATCCAAAAATTCGGAAAATGAAACCCTTGATGATTATTAAAACCATGTAATGGCCTCAGTAATCTCTTTGTGGCATTTTATAGTTATTCATCGGATGTTACAGATTATGTAATTTACAAAAAGCAGTCTTCTCATTTGGGGCTCATTCTCCATGCATCATGTCAAATTTCAGCACAAGGAATTCTAAGTCATGGCCTGTCTGGCTGTCCTGGGAGTAGTATCAAGATACTTACTATTCCGCCAACTGGAAAGCCTTGAGCAGCCAACAAAAGTACACCAGCCATTCTGTCATTCTCAGTGGTAACCTGGTGCAGAATGTTTATTCTGCTTGCTTTGGGAAGTAAAACCAATTAGCAAATATATTTCATAGTATGTCCTAAAATTAAATGGTACTTCTCAGTAAGCGTGATTTTTAAAAGTCATGTACAATATTATATTCCTCACAGCGCCACATTTGGTTCTCTCTTGGGCATGAGGCATTTGTGGGACCTTTCTAGTAGGGATTTTTATAAAAGCATTGACAAAATTTTGTAGACACTTGAATTAGATAGTTATATTCCATATTGTAGTTATTACATAGGATAATTTTTTTTTTTCCTCCCCAGTTAGGCGATATGTCTTTAAGTGATAATGCCAGCATGTGCTTGATGAGTATCATCAAAAAGCTGGCTGCCTTGAATGTCACAGAGAAGGAGTATAGAGAAATCATCCATCGTTCACTCCTCGAGAAACTGAGGAAAGGATTGAAGAGCCAGACAGAGGTATCATAACTTTGTCTTCTAAGTACCACTGTCCAAGGTTGTGTCTTGTTTTGTTTCCCACTTCTGCTACTGTTGTGTAGAGTAGCAGTCAGGCTTAGCACATTTAATTAAAATACTTGATTGTTTAAATAGTCACCAAACTTTTAGCAGGGGAGTGGGACTAGAAATAAGAGCACTAACTTGATTTTATATAATTGTTTGTTTTTTTCGTACAGTAGAAATATTTTTAAAGTTTTTATGTCTTTGTCTCTATTTCTTCATCTTATCTAGGAAGCACATTCTTTTTAAAATAAAAACATTCTTTTTCTCCTCTTGATATTTGCAGAGTATTCAACAGGATTATACCACAATACTTTCCTGTTTAATTCAAACCTTTCCAGATCAACTGGAATTTAAAGACTTGGTACAGCTTACTCATTGCCATGATCCAGAAATGGACTTCTTTGAGAACATGAAGCACATTCAGGTAGAAAACGATTCTGCCTTTCCTACCTACAAAATAAGCATTTTGAACAATTCTACCCCATTTGAAAAGACCTATTTTAACTTCCCAAAAGGGTTTAAGCTTCTCATTCCTTGGTCTTCTTGATCATCAGTCAAATTTGCATTAAAATGATTATTTCCTTCATGAAGTCTGGTTTCTTTGGTGGTATCACAAACCACAATTAATTATAGTGTCAGCTTTCTCTGCCTTTTTCTAAGAAATGTAATTGCTTTGAGTCCGTTGTTAAACAAATGCTATGGCTTATATCTCTGGAAGCAAATCAAGGCACAGGTGTTTGCTCATGTAATGCATGGACTGTATTTCACTCCTTTAATGTTTTCATGGAAAAAGAACATGATACCGAAACAGAACTGGTTGTAGGTAAGATTATTCAGTAACTAATTCATATTTTGTCTGACTCAGATCCACAGAAGAGCAAGAGCCTTGAAGAAACTGGCAAAACAACTAATGGAAGGCAAAGTTGTTCTGTCTTCTAAATCTCTTCAGAATTATATCATGCCTTATGCCGTGACTCCAATTTTTGATGAGAAAATGCTCAAGGTAGGGCATGAGATATAGAAATTAATAAACCTCTACCCCTACCATGACACACTTTGCTAAAATGTAGGTGGAATTGGTGGCATCCATGTTGATGTCATCGCCACAATTAGAGGCTTAAAGTAGCTCACAGAACTGTGCCTGGCACATAGTAAATGCTATATAAATGCTATTTGTAGTTTCATTATTATTAGCTTACAAAGGCCAACCACAAAATATCCCTCCTCCTGGAAGTTATCACATTACAGAGACAGCATATTTTATTTTATATCATAGGACTTAAATCTGGTTAACTCCACTTATCAATGGAGTCATTCTTTTTCCAAATGACTTTTAAGAATTGAAAAGTTAGCTGGGGGTAGTGACATGAGCCTGTAGTCCTAGCTACCTGGGAGGCTGAGGTGGGAGGGTCCTTTGAGCCCAAGAGTTCAAGGTTGCAGTGAGCTCTGATGGCATCACTGCACTCCAGCCTGGATGACAGAGTGAGACCATGTCTCTATAAAAAAATAAATAAAAATAGCTACCATTCACATTATATCAGGTACTAGGCACCATTTTAAGTACTGGAATATTAAAAGAATTATCTAAGTAGTTAAAAGATTGCTCCCTTAAATTCCAGTAAGTACAGCTAACTCAGAGTTTTATGGCATTGAAATATGAATGAGGTGTAGATGGAAAAAATAAACTATACTTAACTTTGGTTGGTATTAGCATGGTATATCTTTCTCTAGCCTTTTATTTTTAACCTACTTGTGACTTTACATTTAAAGTTTATTTCTTATTGGTAGCATTTAACTGGATCTGACAATGTCTCCCTTTTAACTGTTATTTTGACCATTTACATTTAATATTATTAATAAGGTTGGGTTTAAAACCGTGATCTTGTTTGTGGACCCACTTTTTTTTTTTTCCGCTTTTTTCTTTCTCCTGTTGGATTAATTGTGCATTTTTAATGAGTTTATATTATCTTTATTAGTTATTGTGTTATTTTTGTCATAGGTCTTTAAGCCACACAGAACATTATTGTCATTTTTGCCTTAAATAGTCGATTATCTTTTAAAGAGATCTTTAAAGTCAGGACATTTTTTTTATGTCTGCTTACATATTTATAATGTCTGGTACTCATCATTCCTTTGTGTACATCCAAATATTCATCCAGTATCATTTTACTTCTGGCAGGAGAACTTCCTTTACATTTTTTGTAGCGCATATCTGCTAGTGATTAATTCTTTCAGCTTTGTCTTTTCTTGTGTTCATTTTTGAAAGATATTGTTGCTGGGTACAGAATTTTATAGTGACAGGGCTTTTTCTTCATCCAATACTTTAAAGATTCTGTATTGTCTTCTGACTTCTATTGCTACCATTGAGAAGTTATTCTTTGTTTCCCTGAATGTAACGTATCCCCCTCCTCCTCTCCCTCTTCCCCTCTCTGTTCCTTTCTTCCTCCTGAAAATTTTTCAGCCATTATTTCTTTAAATATATTTTTGGATCACTTCAGCATATTTTATTAGGTCAAAGTTGTCCCATAAATCACTGAGGCTTTAGTATTGTTTTGGTTTTTGGTCATTTTTTTTCCCCCTGAGTTTCGTTTGTTTCATTTTTCTATTGCTATGTTTTCAAGTTCACTATTTTTCTTCTTCTGCAATGTCTAATTTGCTGTTAATCCCATCCAGTATATCTTCCCTCTCAGAATTGTCTTTGTTTTTTTATCTTTAGAAGTTCAAATTTGGGCCTTTTAAAATAAAACATATCTTCCATGTCTCTCCTTAACATGCTCATACTTTCCCCATTTAAAAAAAAATTGATATTTTAACTACCTATGACCATATTAGAATTGTGTTAACTCATTGCCAAAGGCTAATATTAGACATATACTGCAAGAAACTGAATGGAGTACAGCCATAGGTAGCATATAGGAATTTAAGGGGAATTTTGGTCAAAAATAAGTCATCAGATTATAAATGTCCTCTTCCTTGTTGATCATATGGCATATTTCACTTATTTTAATGTCTTTGTCTACTAACTATCATCTGTATCATTTCTGGGTCTATTTTATTGATTGATATTTTTTCTTCTAATTAGAGATATTTTTCTGCTTTGTGTGCTGGTAATTTTTTCTTAGATGCCAGACATTAAGAATTTTATGTTACTGGCTGCTAGGTATATTTGTATGTCTTTAAGTATCCCTGATAATTATTCTCAGATGCAGTTAGGTTACTTATAAATAGTCTGGTCTTTTTGAGGCTTGCTTTTAAGCTTTCTTAAGCAGGAGCAGCCGTTAGTCTAGGGCTAATATGACCTACTGCTGAGGCACTATCTTTCTGAGTGCCTGAATACCTAATGCCTCATGTATCATAAAGTTTTTCACTCTGCCTAATAGGAATGTGGACTTACTATAGTCCCCTACATACAAGCGAGTTTCATTTCCAGAGCACATTTGTAAGTCCAGCCAAGTTAGCCTAGGTACCCTACTGACACAATTGGCTGTATAGTACTGGACTGTAATATAATAGGTTTATAATACTTTTCGCACAAATAACACATAAAAGACAAAAAATAAAACATTTTTAATCTTACGGTTTGGTACCTTGAAAAGTACAGTAGAACAGTACAGTCCAACAGCTGGCATCCGGGGACTGGCATTGAGTGGGCAGGCAAGAAGAGTTCCTGACTGGAGGGAGGAGAGGAGTGGGAAGTGTCAGAGGTAAAGGATCGTCAGCAACAGGAGTCTATGGGCAAGCTGCAGTGTCACTCATGCCTGACGCTGGCGGCACAGGTTCTGCTTCCTTGCTGGGTTCAATTCTATCTACCCTCTTGAAAAAACGATTCAGTGATGTCTGGGTAGTCGCTCTTTTTTCTCATCATAGGTGACACGGTGGCACCGGATGGCATTCTGAACAGCTGTGCAACTTCGTGAATCGTGCTATGTTCGGGTCCTGAGCCTCAAAACCTAACAGTGCTTCCTTAGATAAAGAAAACCCCTTGCCATCTCCTGCATCATGAATCTCTTCAGTTCTTCAGTTACTTCTTCCTCCTGTCTCTCTTTGTCCTTTCTCTGCGCTGCCCATTCCGTCAGGTCTTCATTCGTAAGCGCCTTGTGTTGTCCAGCCAGGAGGTCACAGCGAAGTCATCCTCTTGCATATCTGGCTCCAGCTCTCGCTGAGGGTCACTGAGTTTCTGAAGACTCTTTGGGTTCCTCACCCTCCTTCTCAGATCCAAGAAAATCATAAACTGCGGGCAAAGGTACTTCCAAGCCCCATTCATGGTGACAGCTGTAACCTCACATCCAGCAAAGCCTTGTTAGATGTTATTCCAAAATTGTCGCAAGGTTGTTCCCGATTCATCACTTGCCTTTACTGCCTGATGAAAAATGTGATATAAATAGTATTTCTTGAAAGTCACTATAGGCTGGGTGCAGTGGCTCACACTTGTAATCCCAGCACTTTGGGAGGTGGAGGAGAGAGGATTGCCTGAGCTTAGGAGTTCAAAACTAGCCTGGTCAACTTGGCGAGACCTTGTCTCTACAATCAATCAAAAAAAAAATTAGCCAGGCATGCTGGCGCACGCCTGTACTTGAAAGGCTGAGGCAGAAGGAGTGAGGATTGCCTGAGCCCAGCAGGTCGCGGCTGTCATAACCATGAGCATGCCACTACACTCTAGCTTAGACAACAAAGTGAGACCCTGACCCAAAAAAAAGAAGAAAAGAAAAGAAAAGAAAAAGTTGCTATACCTCCCTGGTCCATAGGTTGGATGAGTGACATAATATTTGGTGGCAGATGTACTACTTGGACGTTGGAATGAAAGTCGTCCAAGATGGGGGTGGCCTGGAGCATTGTCAAGCAGCAAAGGACTGTTGAGTGTGACGTCCTTCTCTTCTCCAGGCAATATTTCTCTAGCTGGTAGAAAAACCAGTCCTGGAAAATGGCTTGTGTAACCCAGGCTTTGGAGTTCCTCCTCCACACAACAGGGAGAGAGCCCTTGGCTATGTTTTGAAGCTCTTGGGTTCTCAGGACGATTGCCACCAAACAACAGAGCCAGCCTGTCCTTTGCTGCTTTATAGCCTGGCATCAGTTTTTCCTCCTCACTGATGTAACTTTGACCTGGCATCCTCTTCCAGTACAGTCCTGTCTCATCCACATTAAAAACCTGCTCAGATAAATGAGCACCTTTATCAATCATCTCTTAAAGCATTTTAGGAAATTCCTGAGCAGCTACTGTATCTGCATTCGCTGCCTCACCACTTACTTTTACATTGTGAAGGTTGGCTCCACCCTTGAGCCGATGGAACCAGCCATGGCTGGCATTAAGAGATGCACCCTCTGATTCTTTGCTGTGTTTCTTCAAGTCTTTATAAAGGCTTTTAGCATTCTCTTGAATCAGCATTAAGCTGAGTGGGATTCGATACTGATGCTGATCCATCTACACACTGAGACGTTTCTCCATCACTTTTCCACGCTTCTTTGATATTGTCAACATCATTGGCACAGCAGACTTAACATGTTCCTTGATCTTGTCCTTGTTCTTTAGAATCGTGCTGATGGTTGAATGATTCACATTATAAGGATAAGTGACGTCTGCCATCTTTTTGCCTCCACTCTCAATTATTTTCACTTTTGTTTCCATCATTGTCACATGGTTCGTCTTAGCAGTACCAGCTACATCCCTGCTGCTTTTATACTTGCTTCCAGACACCCTGGGCTTTAAATAAAGTATCTTTAAATAAAGATACTGTACTAGTATACTCTATACAGTACACAAGTAAAGTATACAAAAGCACAACCACTTGTAGAGGATGCATGTATGTGACAGTGTACACCAGATCAGACACATGAACTAATTTACATGATTGCACATGCACGTTTGCGTCTTTGAAAGTTCACAACTTGAAGTATCATATGCAGGGGACTCACTGTATGCTCATCCTGATACGGTTTTTGATGGTTGTTTTGCCTGTTCCCTTTGGTAGGTCTTTGCCTGTCTCTTTCTTGCTGACATCCACTGCTAGTACTCAGCAGAAGACAAGGTGCTTGCTCTGAACAGCATCTCCTCAGTGTGGCTCTCCTTTGTGGCACACTGCCCTGTGGACTCTCGCCACCAGAGCGTCAACTCTGCCTCCTTTACTCAGGGACACCACTGCTCTTTTTGTTTCCCATCCTATGCTGCAACCTGACAGTTCTCTCACATTAAGTTGGGGGTAATTATATGGCTCACTCCATTTATTTTCTTTCTGTCCTGTATTGTTTGATGTCCAAAGTCTGAAAATTACTGTTTTATCTATTTTGTGTACTTTTCTAGTCTAAGGTATGAAGGTAAGTCTAGTTCCTGTTCCATCGTGGCCTGAAAAAGCTCTCTCAGAGACATTGTACTTTTGAGTGCTGAGCAGTACAGTACATAGTTTTTGACATATGTCACTTTTGTACATTGAATTTACTTCATTTGCTGCCTGTAGTCTTGTACCCATCGGGGCAGCCTGAGTGGAAAAGAGTCCAAAATATATTAATATCCATTAAAGGAAGGTGTAATTCTTTTAAGCTGATAGCATCTTGTCCTAGAGCTGGGGGTGAGAGGATAAATGGCAGATAGTTTGGATATGTTCTCCTTTCTATAATTTCTGATCACCTAATGTCTAAGCTTTTTAATATACTGAGTTAGCCTTATATTTTGTTAGCAAATGCCTACTCTGACTGATGCTCTTGATTTATTTCACAGCATGAGAACATAATTATTGCTGCTACAGAGGTTGTTGGGGCCATTTGCAGGCATCTCTCCTGGTCAGCATATGTCTATTACTTGAAGCATTTCATTCATGTTTTACAGACAGGACAGATCAATCAAAAGTTGGGTGTCAGGTATGGTCAAACTACTTATTTTGTTTTGTTTTTAAACTATTTCCTGAATTAGCCTTTCAACAATCTCAACTTACTTTTTTACTTTATGTTAATGAGGTTGAGTAATGCTTGGTGAGGTCAAAAATACTGATAAAAATAACTTTAATGTTTATAAGTCTTTAAATTTCCTCTCCTAATAATCAAATGATATTGATAATCAAACGAACATTTCTGTGTACTTTTTTTTAACAGTTTGCTAGTGATAGTATTAGAAGCATTTCACTTTGACCACAAAACTCTCGAAGAACAAATGGGAAAAATGCAGAGTGAAGAAAGTAAGTTTTTGAAATGTTCCTAAACTAGATTTTCATCTTATTTTTGGATAATTTATGACAGTGATTGAGCGATGGCAAAATTCAACTTATTCCCTTCTTCTGTTCTTGTAGCAGTGATTAGTTAATGAGTTAGAAGGAAGCTAAAATGAATGGATTAAGTTGGGTTTGTTTGTTTTGTAGAGATAAGGTCTTGCTCTGTTGCCCAGGATGGTCTTAAGCTTCTGGTCTCAAGCCATCCTCCTGTGTTGGCCTCCCAAATGCTGGGATTACAGGCATGAACCACTGTATTTGACTGGTTTATGTATTCTTGTAAAACTTTCTAACTGTAGAGAAGACCGGTCAAAATTAATTAGTGAAAAAGTCCGAGCTGTAAATTATTTACATAGAAATCCAATTTTATTATCTCTTTGTGTGGAAAGAACATTAAGCAACAAAAACAAAGAAGAGAAATAGTAAAAACTTAGAGCAGCAATCAATGAAGTATAAATACAATAGAAAAGATCAACAGAGCTAAAAATAGAGATTTGAAAAGATTATAAATTGGCACATGCTTGATAAGATTGATCCATAAATTAGCAAATGCTTGATAAGATTGATTCACAAAAATAAAGGGCATTATCAGCAATATTAGGATTTTTTAAATGTCAGAACTAAGTGAAAAAGATAAAATAATATTATGATGTTTGTATTTATGAATTTTAATACTTGGGTAAGATGTATAAATTCTTAGAAAAGTATAATCCAAAAACTAACAAGAAAAATATAGAAAATCCAAATATATCTCTAACCATTAAAGAAATTGAATCTGCAGTTAATCATCTGATGAAAATGCCAGGCACAGAATGTCTTATAGGCGAGTTTTATTAAACATTCAAGGAACTGATTGTTTCAACCTTAGACCAGCTATTTCAGGTGGTTGAAAAAGACGAGGCTCCCACTAACTCATAAAATTGGTATAATTGCATATCCAAAACCAACAAACTGACACTGGGAAAATGGAATGTTACAAACACTGTACTTATTAAGAGAGATGTACAAATTCTAAACCATGTATTTGCACGTCAAATTCCACAGTCAGTGAAAGCATTAACAGACATGGCTGTGTTTGGTTTATTCCAGGAATGCAGGGTTGGCTCAATACTGGAAAATTATTTAATAGAGTTTAAAAATTAGTGTATAAAAACATGCAATGGTTTAGGTAGATGTAGGGAAGCCATTTGATTAAATTCAGTATGCATTCATGATTTAAATGATTATTTAGCAAAGAATAGATATCTTCTTAACTTGTTGAAGAATGTTTTTAAAAAACCTACTGCAACATCATATCCAGTGGTAAAGAATCACAAACCTTTGCTTTAAAACCAGAATAAAACAAAGGTAGCTACTGCTACTACTACTCATAAACATTTTCATTTTTTTAAAACACATCTTTCTTTAACATCTTACCTGAGGCACAGTTGTGATTAAGTCTAACCTTCTGTCCAGTGAGGGTATCAGATTACCAGTCTTACCTGCAAGCTGTTCTCAGTGTTTGGAACGCTAGGGAAGTCAATAGGGATACTTCCCTTCCTTCAATTAGACTCATTTCACCTCTGGAATTATGCATTCCAGGCATTGGTGACCTTGGCTTCCAATCTGGGTGAGGACTAGTAATTTCCAGTTATCAAATAAAACAAATCCTCTACCTCAAAACTCATGACCAACTTACAACCATATGGCTTTTGCCTGTTAAAACAGCTCTTCTCCCTTCGTTTTCCCTCATGGTTGGCAAAGCATCGCGAAAGAACATCCATTACATTACAGTGCAAACAAGAACCCCCGCCTCCTAGTTACCAGCAGTACCCTAAGTTAACCTGAATTAGAGCTGGACCAAGCTGGGGTGGAGCATTGTCCTTTAGGATGAGGAGAAAGGAGCACCGTGGAATTATAGTTCTGAATGATGCCGAGTCAAAAGTTTTCATTTTCTAGTTCTTTATTCTGCATGCTAGTAAAAGGTGGTCAACAAAAATGAGATGGTGAGTCAAAGAAGACAGTGGTCTTTTGATGGAAAATAAACCCAGTGACAAGGAGGTCAATAAAGTTTGAAACATTTAGTGAGCACCTATATCAGCTGAGCTTTTAGAAACCTTATGCCATTTGTCCTCATTAAGAACCAGGTTGTGTGCGGTGGCTTATGCCTGTAATCCCAGCACTTTGGGAGGCCTAGGTGTAAGAATTGCTTGAGGCCACGAGTTGAAGACTAGCTTTGGGAACATACCGAGACCTCTTCTCTACAAAACAGGCAGTCATGGTGGCTCATGCCTGTAGTTCCAGCTACTTAGAAGGCTGAGGTGAAAGGATTGCCTGAGCCCAGGGGGTAGACATGATCATGCCACTGCATACTCCAGCCTGGGTAACAGAGTGCAACCCTGACTCAAAGAAAGAAAAGAAAAGAAAAAGGCCGTCGAGCTAGTTACTCCACATTTTTGGTTTGAGAAACTGAGGTTCAGAGACATAAAATAACTTTTATAAAGCTACACTGCCAGTAATGAACTAAAAACTAATAGCTACCACTGTTTGAAAGTCAGTGAAGTATCAGAAATATGTTTCAGGAAATTATGGATTTTATCTCATTTAATCCTCATAATAGCCTTGCAGGCTGGGTGCCATCTGTGTTTTACTGGTGAAGAAGCATAAGCCCACTTGGGTTAAGTTAACTGACTGTGGTCACATGGTTTGTTAGCTGAGCCAAGTCTGGACATGGCCCACAATGCTATTCTACCTAATTGCCTTCAATAAGCTGAATCCTAACATAAAGGAAATGTCTGTATCCGGGCTGTTGGCTGCCTTGGAAACCTCCAGCCACAGGACTCTACAAGCTTTCTCTTGCCTGAGGCCCTCTTGCGTCTCAGCTGTCTCAGCTGCCCGGTGTCTTCCCCAATTGTCTTGTGCTTGCTGCTCCATGTTCTTTTGCAATGGACACTTTGTCTTGTTAGACTCTAAGCTGTGAAAAAGCAGAATCCCCAGCCCTCTCTCGTTGGCTGTTCTCTCCTCAGCGCTTGCCTGCCTGCCCATAGCTGGGGATTAGGCAACTTTATAGGAAGCTGGCTGATAGTGGACAAGAGTGCTTATCACAGCTGTGGTGTCTGCTTATTTGAGATAAGGTGACTTTTGTTGCTTCTTAAACATAGACACAACCAAAGTGATTGAGTTGCCAGAGCATGAGGCCATGGACTCAGAGCACATGGATGAGGAAGAGGAGGAAAGTGCACACAAGAGTTTGTTGGACAAGGAAGACCTGGGAAGCCCCGGTGCAGCTGCTCCTGAAGGGCCGTCAGCCACGGAATCTGAGTGCCTCAACAAGGCTGTCTCTTTCCTTCCTCGGAATAAGGAGGAGCTGGAGAGAACAATTAACAATATCCATGGAACCATAACTGGGGATATTCTTCCCAGACTCCATAAATGCCTTGCATCTACGGTAATAATTCTTGGGGCCCAGTGAGCTCGGGTGCCAGTGGGGCCCTGTCAGACTGAGGTTCTTGATGATTAACTGGTTGATTTCAGCTTTGGATTTCTTTTGTCTCAGCCCTTCAGTTCATTTTCCTTCATAATACTCCTTCTTTATGATTGTGACATGGCAGATAAGTGCTTTTCTGCCTCCAAAATAGACACTAAGAGACTCCGTGTCCAAAAAAAGGTTACTAAAAATTAGAATATGTTTCTTTTCTGCTTCTTGGCCAATTCTCTGTTATTCAAAATCCATCTTTCCCCAGGTTAACAGGGATGATGTTTAGCAGTGCATTCTCATGAAGCCAGACCTTGCCTTGCCTTCTCAGTTGTAAAACACGGGTCGGCAAACTATGGCCCAGCCTCCTTCTGTAAATAAAGTTTTATGGGAACACAGTTACACTCATTCATTTACATAGTGTCTAATTCTGCATTTTCATCACAACTGCAGAGTTGAGTAACTTCAACTGAGACCAGAAAGCCAAAAAATACTCTCTGGCCCTTTACAGAAAAGGTTTGTCAATCCTGCCATAAAATGTTGACTTGGTCATTCTGTATATTTATAAATAAGCCTCCTTTATTAGATGTAATACATTATATGCCAATCAATAATGTCACTCAAAAACTTGAGAGCTCCAGTTGACACAAATTTTATATGACTTTTTTATACTTCACAGTACTCTTAACCCACATCAGCAAAATTTGGCCTTACTTATTTTCTGATGGCCCCTTTGGAAACATTCTTTATTTTTGAGCCAGGGTCTCTGCTGACCAGGCTGGACAATACTGGCAGGATCATGGCTCACCACAGCCTGGACTTCCTAGGCTTAGGCAATCCTTCTGCCTCAGGTTCCCAAGTGGCTGGACTACAGGTGTGCACTACCACGTCTGGCCACTTTTTAAATTTTTTTGTAGAAATAAGGTCTCACTTTGTTGTCCAGGCTGGTCTTGAACTCCTGGGCTCAAGTAGTCCTCCTGCCTCAGACTCCCAAAGTGTTGGGATTACAGGCATGAGCCACCATGCCTGGCAAGTAGAACAGTTTTTAGAGAGTTATTCTCAAATTGCACAATTTAGTTTGTTTTTAAAGACACTAAACTTAGAAGTGGGTTTATGGTCTACAAAAAGAGCTCATCTTTCAAATGCAAGATTGCTGGGTTGGTCTCTAATCCATTTGTTTTTGTGTTTGTTTAACCTAAATTTTTCTTACAGACTAAAAGGGAGGAAGAACACAAGCTCATCAAGTCCAAGGTTGTGAATGATGAGGAAGTGGTTCGAGTTCCTTTAGCTTTTGCCATGGTTAAACTCATGCAGTCCCTACCACCAGAAGTTATGGAAGCCAATCTGCCAAGGTGTGTGTGCCACAATTAGAAACATCCCGTGAAACTCAAAAATGGGTCTTTTCTTCCTGACTTTGGCATCACTTTTGTTGGGAAGAGGAGAAATACTGTCATATTTGCCATGATTTAGAATCCTAAGTGGGGCATTTGAGTTATGGGTAACTGAATGACAAAAGGGCATTTGTATTTTTATTTGCTTCGTCATTTTTCAACTTCTTGTTTTCTAGTATTTTGCTGAAAGTGTGTGCCCTCCTTAAGAACAGAGCACAGGAGATCAGAGACATTGCCCGCAGCACCCTTGCAAAAATCATAGAGGATCTGGGTGTGCACTTCCTGCAGTATGTCTTAAAAGAATTGCAGACAACCCTCGTCCGTGGGTACCAGGTAATTCAAATCAAGTGCTTTATGTGCAGGTTGGATTGGAGTTCAGTTATTTGCTGCTTGAAAACCATAAGTTGTGGTTCCTCAGGCTTCTCTTTAGTAAAGCTGACCCACTGAGATGCAAGCAGCAGTTTCCAGAAGCTTCTACTCAGTATTATAAATAATCTATTATTTAAAAGTTCCTATTTTGGGTTTTTTTGTAAGATCCTATAGGCCTGGGTTACTTGATATCAAGTTGGATTTGGTGTTTTTCTTTCTTTTTTTTTTCTTTTTTTTGAGTAGGGGGTCTCTGTCAACCAGTCTTGAGTACAATGGCACGATCACGGCTCGCCGCTATGACTTCGGCCTCCCAAGTAGCTGGGACTACAGGCACCCGACACCACGCACAGCTAAATTTTTAATTTTTTTCTTAATAGAGAGGAGGTCTTGCTATGTTGACCAGGCTGGTCTTAAACTCCTGAGCTCAAGCAGTCCTCCCACCTCAGCCTCCTATAGTGCTGGGATTACAGGCATGAACCACCACGCCTGGCCCTGATATCAAGTTTTATAGTCTCTGTGCTCATAATAAAATTTTTGTTGAGTGTATTGCCACAGATGTGGATAATAAAGAACACACATATTTGTTTAGGATTTGAAACATAAAACAAAAGAGTTATTGCCAAGCAGAATACAAACACTCTGAAGGTCACACATTACCCAACCCCTTGCTGCTCCAAGGATGGACCCTGGACATGCAGTGTCAGCAACACCTGGGAGCTTGTTAGAAATGCAGGATTCAGGGACCTATACCTGGCCAAAGACACTGCATTTTCATAGGATCCTGGGTGGGTTACAGGATGGGAGTACTGCAACTCTTCTTCTCAAGTATGCAGCCAAGACTCCTGCTAGTCCGCCTCTACCTTGTATATCATGGTTTGCTGACAGTAAGTTCCTGTTCCACAGCTTATAATGTCACACATTCACAATGTCCTTATTCATCCACTTCATATGGTTTTTTAGTGGTTGCTCTGGATATTGCCATAAGCTTACTTAACTTTTAACAGTCCTGAGGATCAGTATTTACCATGTCAAGTGGGCTGTGGACCTTATAACCTCCCCCTTGTGTCAGAGCTATTTATGTATCAACATCTCCATATATGGAAAACATTAGGCAGCATGTTTACTTATAATTCTCAGATATATTTTTTGTTTGTTTGTTTTGAGTCAGGGTCTCACTCTGTCACTCCAGCTGTGGCCTAATCACAACAATCACGGCTTACCGCATCCTCAACCTCCCAGGCTCAGGCGATCCTTCTACCTCAGCAACATGAGTAGACAGGCACACACACCACCACGCCCAGCTAATTTTTTGATTTTTATTTCAGGACAAGGTTTCTCTATGTTGCCCAAGCTGGTCTTGAGTACCCGGGCTCAAGCAGTCCTCCCACCTTGGCCTCCCAAAGTGCTAAGATTACAGGCATGAGCCACTGTGCCCAGTCTTGTCAAACATTTGATAATGAACTCAAGAGGAGAAGAGTGGTTTAATATTTTACCCAGATCTTTAACATTTTTGCTGGTCTGTCTTCATTTCTGAATGTCCATGTTTCTTTCTGTCATTTTGCTGTAGGCTCAGGTCTTCATTGAGCTGCCTTGGAGAACAGCCGTGGCAGCAAGAGTCTCTCAGCTTCTTTCCATCTGTGAATGCCTTTCTTTCACCTTCACTCCTGATGCATTTTGTTGCTGGGTCTATCATTCTGCACTGACAGTCAGTCCTTTCCTAGATGTTTCCTTGTAGCCTTTCTTTTTTCCCCACATCAGACTGGTAACATGCCAATGTCGTAGCAAGGTTTGAGGGAGACACCTCTCACATGAGTGTGAAAACCCAGTCATCATGTTTAGGAGCTACAAAAGGAACCCTTCCCACTTGGCTGATGAGTTACTCAATATGTTGTCTCCCTAAGTAATGTGCTGTTTTTCTCTGGCTGCTTTAAAGACTTTTTCTTTGTTTTTATTTTCAGCAGTTTGATCATGCTGTGTCTATGTGTGGATTTCTTTGGATTTATCCTTTTGGGGATTTGCTGAGCTTCTTGACCAAATTGAGGAGTTTCTAGCCAAAACTCCTTGAAGTACATTTCCTCACTGCCCTCCTTCCCTGGGGCTTTGGTGAAACGAATATTAGACCTTTCATTTTTTCCCACAGGTCCAAGACTCTGTTCATATATTTTTTTCTGTTGTTGACATTGGATAATTGTTTCAGTCTGTCTGCAGGCTCACTGGCTCCTCCTCTTTCCTGTCCCTCTGCTATTGGAAATCCAGTGGATTTCTCGTTTCAGTTGATGGATTGTCAGTTCTAAAAGTACCATTTAGATCATGATCTTTTGTTTCTTTGCTGACACTTTATTTTTCTGTTGGTTTCAGTCTTTCATCTAGAAAATGGGCTTGATTCGTCTCACTTTACCATGCACTTCCCGCAACTGTGCCCAGGTCAGGGGCCCACCAGGCAGCAGCAGGACCGAGAAAAGCCACCAGAGTACGCCCTACCCTCGGCACTGCTGCTGCCACACCCAGAGTCGTGGCTCCCCCCAGTCCCCTCATCCAAGCCACTGCTGCCACTCCCACAGCGGCAGCGGGGTTGGGCAGTGGGCGTCGAGGGCAAGTACAGCATGGCTCTGGCCTTCAGGACCCATGCACACATTTTTAGCCCTTTACCCATTCAGAATATAAAAAGTGCAGCTCACTGCTGCATTCATTTAATTTTACATAGACATGCTCTTTGAGGCTGAAGCAAATCTGACTGGTATTCAGTGTGGAAATACAATATAAAAAAGTGTCCTTGGTGTTATTTCTAAACAGAACTTGTCTCTAGTCCTAATGAGAATTGCAACAACAAAAAAGAAGAAGAAGAGAATTAATGAATTTTGTAATTCTCTCTCTCTTTTTAATCTTGGAGTAAACGCTGCAGCCACATGTACTGCCGGCAAGGATCCTCAGGTTACATGAGGAGAGGGTTATGAAACGCCTGGGTATTTAAAGGAGGAGTGTTTTTTCTCCCTAGCCACCTGTTCTTTAAGCCCATCCCATCATTTGTTAAAATAACTAAACTAGGGTGTAGAGAACAAGTAATTTGAGTTTTAGTATTAACCGTGCAGACTGTACCAAAACTGTATTCAAGTGTCACTCTTCATCCCTGTCCCCTAAGAGGATTTTCAAAAATTATGTAAAAGCCAGGTATGGTGGCACATGCCTGTAGTCCCAGTTACTCATGCAGCTGAAGTGGAAGGGTCATTTGAGCCCAGGAGTTTGAGACCAGCCTGGACAACAGAGCAACCTCCCTGCTCCCCACCCCCGAAAAAAGTATCTTTGTAAAGTTCACAGCAAACATTTCAAATACAGATGCTCCTTAACTTACGATGAGATGTTGTCCCAATAAACTTACAATGGGATTTTGTCCTAGTAAACCCCAATAAGTAAAGTCAAAAAATCATAAATTGAACCATTGTAAGTTAGGGTCCATCTGTACATGGAAGAACTTAAAAGTCACAGGTATGGCCAGGTGTGGTGGCTCACACTTGTAATCCCAGTACTCTGGGAGGCAGAGGTAAGAGGACTGCCTGAGCCCAGGAGTTCAAGACCCGACTGGGCAACTTGGCAAGATCTCATCTTTATAATAAATCAAAAAATTGGCCAGGCATGGTGGCATGTTCCTGTGGTTCCAGCTACTTGGAAGACTGAGGTGAAAGGATCACCTGAGCCCAGAAAGTCAAGACTGCAGTAGCTGTGAGTATGCCACTGCACTCCAACCTGGGTGAGACTCTGACTCAAAAAAAAAAAAAAAATTAAATTAAAAAATCTCAAGTAGGTGCCTATGAAAGTATGCCTTTAAGATAAAGACTGTGTATTAAGAACTAAGGTGTTTCCTTAGCCTCTGACCATTACCTGCTATTTACCTTGACATAACAGACTGGAAGCAACATAAAGAATATGAAACGCTTGAGAGGCTGTGTAGCTTAGTCTGTTTCTCACCCTGACTCCCTCTCCTCCCCGTGACCTCTGGGCACCTCAGCCCCGCCCTCACCCAAAAACTGCTGGGAGGGTAGCACCTGCTCCATCGATGGGATGGGTGAGGCTGAGGCGATCTAATACACGTGAGTGCTAATACCCTGAGCTCCCAGCAAATGGCAGCTTAGTTGTCAGAGGGTGTAAAAACGTGTTTCCTTCATAACATTTTATGTACCAGCTTCGATGACATTCAACAGTGGCAGTTCCTCAGTTCACAGGGTGGTTTTTTAAAATTTGAGACTCTTGTGCCTTTCTTAGAAATCACTGGCCTGGCTTAGTCACAGTCAGAGATCCTAAGCACAGTCATGTTTTTCTGAACATCTTTTGTACAAAGTGCCCGTTTAGTGGAAGGATCGTAGAGAGTGGTCATTTGTCCACGCTCTTCTGGCAGTAACGGACACACAGGCTCTAGGTGCTGCACCCTGCAGGGCTTCCTGGGGTTCATACGCTCACGCTATGGAATCCTTCACTGTTCATGCTCCCTGTGCATCTCATTGTAGGTCCACGTGCTGACGTTCACCGTTCACAAGTTGCTGCAAGGCCTCACCAGCAAGCTGCACGTCGGGGATTTGGACTCTTGTGTGGATATACTGATTGAGGTAAGATTTGGAAAGGGATTCATTTTTTTTCTTTAGTGAGCAAAGGGCACAAAATCAGTCCACAAAATAAGAAATAAAAATAGCCTATAAAAATGAAAATCATGTGGTATTTCATCTTTTAGATTAGCAGAGGTTTAAGAAGTGAAGACTAGAGTGAGAAGGCCACTCTGTCATTGCTAGTAGGTCATAACTCTGTATAATCTTTCTGAAAAGAAAATTGTATTTCAAGAGCTTTTGAAATAAGCAAAAATTTTCAGTCACTTCTGAGAGTCTATGGTAAAGGAATAAAAGTATGTTCACTAGGGGTTTTATTTATAATGTAGTGAAAAATTAGCCAGGCATGGTGGCTCATGCCTATAATCCCAGTACTTTGGGAGACTGAGATGGGAGAATTACTTGAGTCTAGGAGTTCAAGACCAGCCTGGGCAACATAGTGAGACCCTGTCTCTGCAAAAGATAGGAAAATTAAAATTGGATAATGTGCTAATTTCAAGGCGAGGATTAAGAAGAGAATAAATTTGTCCACAACGTTTTCCTTATGTTTTTAAAACTGTAGACTCTTAACACTTTGAATCAATTTAAATATTTACATTAATTTTGATAATTAAGTTGTAAATATCATGAGAATGCCTTGAGGGAAATTAAACTACTCTTTGATAATGTCAAAAAATAAGACCCTATCTGTATGGTTAAACAGTTAGGTACATCTGTGAAGAATTTTTCTTTTGTTTCCAGTTATATTGACCTTCAAGTGTTTTTGTTTTGTTTCTGCTTTGTTTTTGTTTTTGTTTTTTTTTAGCGCTTGTTCTCTAGATTACATCAAAAACTAGTGAGTTAAAAAAAAAGTGCAGTTCTCTTCCACGTTCGTTTAATTTTACATAACACGCTCTTAGAGGCTGAAGCAAACCTGACTGGAAACCCTGCTGTCTGGCTTCAGTCCAGTCCAGCTCGCTTTCCCTTGGTCTGGCTGCACCAGTGCCTTTCCTCAGTGACTGCTTATGTTGGTGCATCTCGCTGAGCACACGTCATGTCCTTTGTCTCTTTCCTTTCAAGATTTTTAACCGGGAGTTGTTTGGTGCCATTGCCGAAGAGAAGGAAGTCAAGCAGATCCTCTCCAAAGTCATGGAGGCGCGAAGAAGCAAGAGCTACGAGTCCTATGAGATCCTGGGCAAGTTTGTAGGAAAAGACCAGGTTACGAGGCTCATCCTTCCCTTAAAAGAGGTAAGGGCTTGAGTGCCACACGGGAGATCCCACCGCTCCTGTCAGAGTTCCTGATGGGGCTTTGCTGAGGAACCCTGACGCTGCATTCCTGATCACCTGCGGTTTCTTTTGGTGCTGAGGGCCCCGGTAGGCACCCCATGGCCACTAGGTGGCAGCCCCGAGTTGAGCACACTACTCCGAGAGCCGTGGTCCCTGACTCGACCAGATGAGAGCGGAAAGGCAGCAGTGACTGAATGCTGGTGCTTTCCTGCTGGGTCAGCGCTGGAACACTGAGAAAACCCAGAGGCTCTCAAGCTGTCCCAGTGGCTATCTCTGGAGGAACTTGCACATTATATATGAAAGTACTTGAAACTCTTTTTAGTTAGAAAAACATCCTCAACATCACAAATCATCAGAGAAACGCAAATCAAAACCCTGATGAGACACCCGTCTCATACCAGTCAGGTTGGCTATGATCAATAATTCAAAAAACAATATGTTGGTGAAGTTGCAGAGAAAAGGGAGCGCTCACACACTGTTGGTGGGAATGTAAGATAGGTCAGCACCTGTGGAGAGCAGTCTGGAGATTTCACAGAGATCTAAAAATAGATTTACTGTTCTATCCAGCAATCCCACTACTGGGCGCTACCCAAGAGAGCATACATTGTTCTACCGGAAAGACACCTGCACTTGTATGTTCATTGCAGCACTGTTCACAATAGCAAAATATGGACCCAACATAGGTGCCCGTCAGTGGTGGGTTGGATAAGGGAAATAAGGTACAGATACATCATGGAATACGATGCCGCCACTAAAAGAGAACAAAATCCTGTCTTTGCAGCAACGTGGGTGCAGCTGGAGGCCATTATTCTAAGCAAATTAACCCAGAACAGAAAACAAATACCATGCTCCCACTTACAAGTAGGAGCTAAACCCTGAGTATAGATGGCCATAAGGGTGGGAACAGAAACTGGGGGCTCCTAAAGAGGGGGCAGGGGGGGAGCAAGGCTCAAAAAGCTACCTGTAGTGTCTACCTTCACCATTTGGGTGACAGGTTTGATGACTTACTGTCATGCAAGACACCTTTGTAACTAGCCTGCCCACGAACACCCTGAAGTTTTAGAGAAAGAAAAAAATTTAGCCAGACGTGGAGGCTCATGTCTGTCGTCCCAGCTACTCGGGAGGCTGAGGTGGAGGGGTCACTTGAGCCCAGGAGGTCTAGGCTGCAGTGAGCCGTGATTGTGCCACTGTATTCCAGCCTGGGCGACAAGTGAGACCCCTGACTCAAAGAAAGAAGAAGAAGGACTATAACAGATACATGTGAATGGAGATGGGGAAGTAATCCAAATATGAAGAGAGAACACATTAGCAGACTCCATTGCAAAGACTGTTAAGTTCTTTCTGAGCCAGAATGTGCAGAACCATAAATAACAATGCAAAGCAGAATAAAAGAGGTTATGAGGGTATATTGTAATTCACATATTTGTGCAACTGTATACTGGCCTTCATGACAATAAACAATACAAAATCCACACATATTGGAAAGCCTTTGGCCACAGACTGCCGCCCGTATTGCCCAGAGGAAGCAGACTGACATTCACTAACCCGTTATATTCCAAGCACTGATACGTTCTCTCTTCTTATCTGCACAACCACCCTATGAGACCGATGGTCCTTCCATTTTTCAGAAAAGACAGTCCGGGCTTGGGAAGGTAGGAAGGAACACAGTTAAGGAGGAAAGCTAGGGTTTATTTGCGATCTCTCTGATCCAAAGCTCACATCCTTCCTTGGTTTATTCTGCCTCCTAGCGACCAGGGACTGTGGGTGACCCACCTTCCTCTTGTTTCCTGTGCCTCTTGCAGGGGTGAACATTCAATACATGTATTCATTCATTTTGTCATAGTTTTATTTACTGAAACTAGAGCAGTAAGCGCTGTCATGACATGAATTACTCTAATTCCAAGTCTATAACTATTCCTAGAATGTCTTTAGCTTTATCTGAGCCTGATCTGAGAGCATTAGACATGCTTTGAGGGTGAACCTGGGTCAGTAGAGCACAGACACCTGTGCTGTGTTCCATGAAGTCCCTCAAAGGGATGTAGTCATTAATGCGACGACTTACATGAGATAATAGCTGGGAAGGCTGAGTGTTTTGTGAGGCTGATGACCTCAGGTGCCCATGAAGTTCCTCTGATTTGGCTCAAACTGATGTCAAACACTGAAGTGTGGCCATGTGTTGCTTCTTTCTAGGGTTTCCTATAAGTCTTAACTATACATTTTGCTGAAGTCACCCCTTCTCTTGTACCTGGAGGTCGGGGAGGGCTTCGTTAGCAGAGAGCAGGGCAGGAGGAAGAACCCAGTGGCATACAGTCTGTGCACAGTGGCTGCCTCGGGTTGAGAGTGTGATTGCTTTTAATTTATATGCCATATCTGTGTTTGAAATTGTATTAGGGTCTGGGCTTGGTAGCTCAGCCTGTAATCCCAGTGCTTTGGGAGGCTGAGGTGAGTGGATTGCCTGAGCCCGCGGGTTCGATACCCGCCTGGGCAAGTTGGTGATACCTCATCTCTACAAATCAATCAAAAATTAGCTGAGCACGATAGCGCGTGCCTGTAGTTCCAGCTACTTGGAAGACTGAGGCAGAACGATTGCCGAAGCCCAGAAGGTCAAGGCTGCAGAGGCCAAGAGTATGCCACTGCACTCCAGTCAGGGCCACGGAGTGAGACTCCAACTCAAAAAAATTAAAAAAAAAAAGAAAGAAATTTTATTAGGAACATTTTTTAATTAGAAAAACCAAAATACATTATAAAGCAAATACATACAAGAAAAGTACCACAACAAATCAAAATGCAGTTCTGTGTTATCTCAGTGTGGCATGCATGTTTGCCTTTAGATCTTACAAAATACCACGAGTGCAAAACTGGCCCGGAAAGTTCACGAAACCTTACGCCGAATCACAGCCGGCTTGATTGTGAATCAGGACATGGCAGCAGAATCCATTCTACTACTCTGTTATGGCTTGGTCAGTGAAAACCTTCCCCTGTTAACAGAGAAGGAAAAGTAAGTTTCAAAATAAATAAATAAATAAACTATCTTTTAGGTGCTTGTTTCTGATAAGCCATTCAGTGGGTTGTTTTAATAATTTGCTGTAGTGAAAAATAAGTGTGTGTGTATGTGTGCGTGTTCACCTGAGTTACAAGATGGCACTGCTTGGTGGTGTAATGTGTTTTGACGTGAGGCTGTTTTCTTATGAAAGAGATGCCTGTGACAGCAGCCAGTTATTTTGCCATTTTGTTTTAAATATTTATTGAACCACAGTGAGGATAGGTTTTAAGTGTATATCTCTTATTCTGATTAATCAGATTTAGACCTGAAAAGATCTTAAAATGCCGCATATATTAGTGAACTTCCTTTGCATTTTGCTTCTGTGGTCTAAGTGTGACTCCTTGGAGTGTGTTTTCAGAATCAAGCACAGTGTGCTTGCTGTTCATCTTTGCTTGACTGTGAGTTCTTCAGTCTGAACTCTGTTTCTGAGGGTTGTCCTAGTAGCCTGGGTCAGTAACCTAATCACCTCTTCTGTGCCTTATGGTTATGAGGGAAACGCCAGAGGAAATAGCACATTATGTAGTGCTGGCCCCTCATGACCTTGGAGGGCCACAGTCATGTTTTGGAGTGCAACTGATAGTGTGCTTTTCCCTGTTTTTGTTTCTTGTGATTGACAGAAATCCAGCCACCCCAGCACCAGATCCACGGCTGCCACCCCAGAGCTGCCTTCTGCTTCCCCCAGCTCCAGTTCGAGGTGGGCAGAAAGCTGTTGTGAGCAGGAAAACCAACATGCACATATTCATTGAGTCTGGGCTTCGGGTAAGAATTATTCTTGGGGCAACCCCTTCGGGTCCCCTCCCACTGTGGGAGCTTTTCTGTCCTCTCAATAAATCCTGCAGCCTAAAAAAAAAATAATAATAATCTTAAAATGAGACTTGCCTTCGGGGAGGCCCCCTTTCTGTCCTGCTGGATTTCCAGGACTGCTCCCTTTCACTGAACATGCCTTACTGTCAATCAATTAGAGCTGTTGTTTAAGGTGCATTGGTTCATTCGCCAGTTATCTCACCCGGTACTTTGATGCTGTAACTGTCCCAGAATTAATGATTCTAACCTAATATTTATTAGGGTTTACTGTTGCTTTGCCCATGAGCACCTCTAAAATACTTTGAGTTGTTTTAAAAGATGATGAGCTTTTACAAACACACATCTGAGCATTTTCCTTTTTAAAACCCTTCATCGACTCCCGTTTTCCCCAGGGGAGCACCCAACTGTTCATTTGGGCATCAGGGTCCTGACCTCATAGAATACCACTCCAACACACATTCCCACTGTGCTGGTTTCCCATCTAGAGAGACGGCACACTCTCCTGCCTGGAATCTCACACCCACTCTTCCCTTTGTCAGATCCCTAAAAAACTCTCCAGGCATCCTGCATTTATACTTCATTTTCTTGAAGTCTGTCTTCCGGGCTAAGAGCAATCAAGACAGCAACTGTGTCTGTCTCGGTCCTTGCTGTGTCCTTCATACTGAGCCCATGCCTGGATTGAAGAAGATATTGAGGAAATGAACTTGGCAGCTCAGCTGCCTGTGACATCCACCTTCTTGACCTACGAGACCCTCCTAGGTTGTGTGTTATGTCTTAGGAATAGTTATCACGTTAAGTAGAAGTATCTGAACATTTCTTGTGTGTCTTTTAAAATCGTGTCACGTTTGTCTAACTCATCTCTTATGGGTAACTGATGTAACATGTCATTTTCAAACCTTTGAGCTGCTGCATCTGAGCCTGAAGACGTCAAAGGTCAAGTCCTCAAGCGAAGGAGCCCTGGAAATGCTGGATCCCTTTGTGCCTCTCCTCGTAGACTGCCTGGCTTCCATGGATGTGAAGGTGAGCCTCGTTTGCAGTTGTTTTGGAGCCTTCACAGGAGGAATGCCTGGAACTTACCCCTAGGCTCACGCTTCCTGAGGTGACTGTGTTTTTAAAGGGATTTTTGACCTCTCGAATGACCAGTATTGCCTCCAGTAAATTGCTTCCCATTTAACAACTCTGTCTCTAACAGTTTTGAAACCTCTTCTGGGTAAATACTTTCATTGGATCCTCACAACAACTCCATGGGGGTGAGTGGTGTCCCCAGACCCAACATCATCCTCATTGTCACAGTCACCATGTCACTGCTACTGCTTTGTGCTATGAATCCTAAAGATGCTCTCTCTAATCCTGACAACAATCCCGGCAGCATCTATTCTTTTTTCTTTTTTTTTTTTTTTTGAGTTGGAGTCTCACTCTGTCACCCAGACTGGAGTGCAGTGGCTGCTCCCGGCCACCGCAGCCTCGACCTGCTGGGCTCCGGCGATCCTTCCGCCTCAGCCTTCCAAGTAGCCAGAATTACAGGCATGCGCTACCATGCCTGGCTGATTTTTTTAATTTATTGTAGAGATGAGGTCTCGCTGCCCAGGCGGGTCTTGAACTCGCGGGCTCAGGCAATCCACTCACCTCAGCCTCCCAAAGGTGCGGGATTATAGGCTGAGCCACCGAGCCCGGCCATGCATCTATTCTTAATTTTCTTGTTTTATAGATGAGAACACGAGGACCTGGGCCAGGCTCAGATCTAGGATGTGAACCTAGGCCTGTTGGGCTCCAATGCCCACACATCTCCCAGTTACCTGCCTGTCAGTGAAGGTGCTGAGAGGTTCGGTGACATCTCTAGAGTCTAACAGCATGCGTCTCCAAGCTGGGGTATAAGCCCAGACCTTTCTGATTCCCAGGCTCCTCCTTGTATGTCTTCATCTAATCCAGCCCAGTGAAGACCTGCCAGGAGCAGAGCAGGAAGGGTTGTGTCCGAGCTCAGCTGACAGAGCCCCGTGATCTCCCAGATGAATCACTCGGTTCCACATACTTTTTCCATATCTGCTACATAGCACTTAACTATATTAAATTAAATGATAGTTAATTGGTTTCATGTTTAATTTCTGAGCTAGTTATCTTTTGCTTAAGTGCAGAGATGGTGTCCTTTTTATCTTTGTATGTATAATACTCAGTGGAGTGCCTTGTATACATAATATAAGTTTAGTAAGAGTAGATTGCATTGACGTAGCATTCTAGAAAGTAGAAAAGAATTTTCCAAAACCATAAAATTGGTCAATCACCCAAATCATTAGCCCCATGTGGGTCAAAGTACGTGAAGTCCTTTGGATTTGCTTTGGTCTACCTTCATTGCTAAGGCTAAGCGTTAAGTTCCACAGCAGGGGTGTGGGAAGCATCTTTACACTTCAGATGCAACTTTCAGATTGGCCTGGGCACAGCTTCTTACTTATTCAACTCAGGGATCTGTAGAGTCTGCATAGCCTCGGGTGCGGGATTGCTGGACTTGGTGGCATGCTGGTTGTGTGTGGTCATGTTTCCAGGTGATCACAGGTGCCTTACAGTGCCTGATCTGGGTCTTGAAGTTCCCTCTGCCTTCCATCGAAGCAAAAGCAGAACAGCTGACGAAGCACCTCTTCCTTCTGCTGAAGGACTATGCAAAGCTCGGGGCTGCCAGGGGCCAGAACTTCCACCTGGTGGTCAATTGTTTCAAGGTGAGACGTCTTCTCGTGCCCTTAGAGGAAGCCAGGGCCAGGATTAACATCAGAGTTGGGAGTGTTGGTCAAGACTTGAGACTGGCGGGCTGGCCTCCTGTGTGGAAAGGGACAGCTGTGGGCTGTATTTCGTGCTTGTCACATCACGGATCCTGATGGGTGGGCTTTCAGCTTCATTTGGGAAGTGAATTCATGGGATGTGCTGGCTTCTAACTTCATTTGTACCTTGCAGTGTGTGACCATACTTGTCAAGAAAGTCAAGGCTTACCAGATAACTGAAAAACAGCTCCAGGTTTTACTGGCATATGCTGAGGAGGACATCTATGATACTTCAAGACAAGCCACAGCGTTTGGTCTTCTGAAGGTATGCTGTCACCATTGTTGGCTGTTACAGCTGACCAACTTCACAGCATATATTAAGAGGGGCATAGTGTTTTGAGTAGCTCTAGACTTCTGAAATTCAGTAATTTATCAAGACTATTATGATTTTGGTGAGCCAGTTACAAATTAACGCATCTACTTATGAAAATGTTTAAACATGAGCATAACAGTTACATTTCCTGGGGATTCTGTATAAATACAGGTACTTTTTTTATTTATCACATGACAGTGCTGATTTTTCTTAATGTGGTAAAATATATATAACATAAAATTCATCATTTTAAAGGAAAAAAATCACCATTTTAACCCTTTTAAGTGCTTGCATGTTCTTTATGTTTTAAATATATGTATGAGTGTATGTTTATTTTCCTTTGAGGATACTTTCATATCTTTGAAAAGTGCCCACAACTGCTTTAACATCGAGTCTGCTTCCACCCATCTGCAATGAAACACGTGAAATGAGCTTGTCTTTTCCTTCATATTTTAGGCTATTTTATCAAGGAAGTTGTTGGTCCCAGAAATCGATGATATCATGCGGAAAGTATCCAAGCTGGCCATTTCTGCACAAAATGAGCCTGCCAGAGTCCAGTGCAGACAGGTTTGTAGAGAGAACTGCTCCCCTGCCAAGGGGTCCATGCCATGCCTGTGGCAGAGATGTCAGCACTGGCTGAATTTTGAAGATGACTTCGTGTTGTGTTGTTGCTTTACAATGAGACTCGGGCATCTGCGACTCCGTCAGGGAAGGCTTTCCTGGGGGTGAACAGATGAGCCACAGTGTGAAGGGAGAATAGGGCATGGCCTTCTTGGTGAGAGCTTGGAGAGCTTGGCTAGTCAGGAGCTCTGTGCAGGGGAATAGATGCAAGTGGTAGCAGGTTAGGCAGCTCCTTGTGGTCTTATTGAAGACTTGGGTCTTTGTCCTAAGTGTAGTGAGGAGCTGTTGAAACTCTGAGGCAGAACAATAACTGAATCAGAGTTGTGTACATGTTTGGCCTTCCCTGATCTGAGGTACAGATGGTACTCGAGAAGTGGAGAGGTCTGAACTGGAGACACAAGCTCAGCGTTAGAAATAGGAGGAAGGAGCATGTGCTTAGTGCTTGACACACATTCCCTCTGTTGAGTAACAGCCTCCACAAGAAACATATTTCTGTTTCACTAGGGAGAAAGCAGGCCTTGGAAAGTTTATGATGTCCCTTGGCTCTCACAGTTTCTTAATAAAGGAGGCAGAATGCTGTTATAGTCTGAAAGCGCAGCCTTAGACATACACTAGGCATGGAATGTGGTGTTGTCACATGAGCGAGTTACTTACTCTCTCTGAACCAACATCATTGTCTTCAACTGTGTTTTTAAAAAATGTATTACTATTGTGGTTATGATTATGATTGTGATTATAGAGACATGATCTTGCTGTGACACCCAGGCCAGTTTCAAATCCCGGACTTTAAGCAGTCCTCCTGCTAGGGCCTCCCAAAGTCCTGGGATTATAGGCATGAGCCACCATGCCCAGCCTTCTCTTCAACTGTAGAATAGGTTTATTGTCACATACTTTCTAAGGGGATGATGAGATATAACTGAGAGACATATTGTTATTCTTGTTCGAGGGGAGATACAGGCTGAACCACAGTCCATACTCAGTCTACTGCACCACCTGTCACAGAGAGATCAGCTTTCAACATGCGGGCTCAGATTTGGAGTCTTAAACAACCATGCCAGTGGTGGGCCAGGACTTGATGCCGTCAGGCTCGTAGGGCAGGACCTGCATACACAATGTGGGAGAAAAAGTGTCAGAGTTGTTGTTGACTTAGGCAGACTTTGCCGGAATCCACTGGAAAGCCTGACTGACTGCCCTTCTGAAGGGTTTTTATGACCTACCAGCATGTCCCAGAAAGCAGCTTAGGAACCAGCAGTCCTGGAGACAGGACCCACATAATCATCTGTGTGACTTTTGTTCCTAGGTTTTTCTGAAATACATTCTTGACTATCCTCTGGGTGACAAATTGAGACCAAACTTGGAATTCATGCTCGCTCAACTGAAGTAAGCTTAAGCCATTACCTCTGCAGGGGTGAAGGGTAGTTTCTTCTTTCCATTTAAAACAGTGGCTATCTTGAGAAGGATGAGGCCTGGACATAGTGTCTCTCTCAGTGACTTGGTTATCGGACACTGCTTGTCTTCATACAGCAATTCTGTGAGTTGCTTTTCAATTTAGTCTGACTCTTGAGTGTCCTAAGAGTTCACGTAGAAGAATGTTGAAAATCTGACAAATTATATTTACATCTGAACGTAAGCTTAATGAATATGTACAGGCATTAAAATTGGGGAAACAGAGCATTTTTCATTTTTTAAGAAGACTGACACCTTGATACAGTCTCAAAATTTAAAATAATTACTGGTAATTTAGAAGGTACTAACAAGCCCATCTAATGTCCTTGCCCTAGTTATGAGCATGAGACTGGGAGAGAATCCGCCCTGGAAATGATCGCCTATCTCTTTGACGCGTTTCCTCAGGTACTGTGATCCCACACAAGCTCCTCAGTCATTTTCCCATGAGCCTAAAATCCCTCAGCCCTCATTTGCTGGAGCTTCTATGGGAATCCCATTCTAAGTGTGTTCACAAATCCTTTTTTAGGGACTGCTCCATGAGAACTGTGGAATGTTCTTTATTCCTCTTTGTCTAATGATGGTGAATGATGACTCTGCCATGTGCAAAAAGATGGCATCCATGGCAATCAAATCCCTACTCAATAAAATCAGCCTCGAGAAGAAAGATTGGCTGTTTGAGATGGTTACCACCTGGTTTGCTGCAAAAAAGGTAGGCATTGCTTTAGTCATAGTTCAGTGAGAAGTCTTAGCTTCTGGTGTTCATACTTTAAATAACAAAGCATATTGTACATTACTGAATTAGTTTCCCCAAATGCTTTATTTTTATCTGATTATGCAAATAATGTATTCTTAAAGCATATGAAGTTATAGATGGTAATATAAAAATTATCTGTATTCCTGTGACATTATGGCTAGTAAAGTACTTCACAATATGAATGGACCATAATTTACTTAACCAGCACCTCTTGATTTGTTTCCACATTTTGTTCATGCCATTTCTGGAATGTGATTTTTATCATTGTATCTACTTGCTGACTGTGCCCTGGGATCACTGGCTATCTTTGTGGATATAAACAACCATGCCCTTGGTTTATGAGTAGCTCATTGAATACCCACTTAATGTGGAGTGGGGGGTGAGGATGAGACTTCTCTCCATTTCTTTTTGTTTAAATTTAAAATGGAAAAAACACATTAAAGTGCTCATAGGATAATGATAATAATAAATGCCACTTTTTAGATTGTTGCTCTCGGGTGTGAAGATTCAGCACATGGTGTATGTTGGCCATCAGAGCTCCGTGTCGATAGATTTGCGGCATCAGAAAGACATATGTTTATTGTCTCCGAATACTGAGGACAAAATAATGCCCACCTTCATTTTCCACGTGCTCCTGACATTGCCTTGTGGTTGCTTGTTTTTGGTAGAGCATAAACAGGCAGCTTGCTGCCCTGGTCTGTGGCCTATTTGTGGAAAGTGAAAGAGTTGACTTTGGGAGAAGACTTGGGACTGTCCTTCCTGTGGTTGAAAAGGAAATCAATCCTGAAAACTTCCAAGATGTAAGTAATTTGCTAGGGAATAAGACTTTTACGGCTTTACTCAAGGTGGGCTAGTTGATAAATTAAAAATTATTTGTGTTCGATAAATATTGCTTATCAGTAAAAGCAGGGATGCAGTGCATTTGGAACTTCTTTTAAAATGAAGATTAAAGTAAGTTATCTTCAATAGTGTATGAAGATTGAAGTTTCTCACTGGGGATGGTCTGGTCCCCAGGGACATTTTGCGGTGTCTGGAGACATTTTGGTTGTCACATCTGGAGGGCAGAGGCCCCGATGCTGCTAAATACCCTCCCGTGCACTTGTCAGTCCCACAGGGGTCGTCAGGCCCAGGGAGCAGGAGTGCGGGGCTGAGAAGCTGTGGGTGGATGTGCTGGAGGGAAAGTGCCCACCACACACATGCAACTTGGCGTTTTATTCATTCGTATCCATCTTGTTTTTAGATCATAGAAGCGACAGAGGAAAAAGCTGCAGATCGCCTTCTGTTTAGTTTTCTTACGCTGATAACTAAACTCATCAAGGAATGTGATATCATTCAGTTTACAAAGCCCTCTGAGATGCTGAGTAAAATCTGGAGTAAGTATTTCCTTTTTATTTAAATCTTAAAAATAAACATATGTGTTGTGATATAATTACTGAAGATAGATTTGGGAAATGAGAATATGAATACTTTAAAAGGCATATAATGTCAGGAAAAAAGTTCATGAGGAAAAAAATGTAAGGCCAGGTATGGTGGCTCATGTCTGTAAGCCCAGCACTTTGGGAGGCTGAGATAAAAGGATTGCTTGAGCCCAGGAGTTTGAGAAACCTGGGCAATATAGCAAGAACTGGTCTATACAAAAAAATTTTTAAAAATAAGGCAAAGCATGGTGGCACATGCATAGTCCCAGCTACTTGGGAGGCTGTAGTGAAAGGATCACCTGAGCCCAGGAGGTCTAGGCTGCAGTGAACTGTGATTATGCTACTGCAATCCAGCCTGGGTGACAGAGTCAGAACCCTACTCAAAAAATAAGTGAGGGGGCAATCCCTTTGGGCCCCCTCCCACTGTGGGAGCTTGTCTGTCCTCAGTAAATCCTGCTTTCTCACTTAAAAAAAGAAAAAGAAAAAGAATTTTAAGGCCCTATCAGACTGATACAGTGAAAATGTTTCTTTCTGAAAAAAAATGTTTATGACTTCTTTTTTTTTTGAGTTGGAGTCTCACTCTGTCGCCCAGACTGGAGTGCAGTGGCTGCTCCTGGCCACCGCAGCCTCGACCTGCTAGGCTCCAGCGATCCTTCCACCTCAGCCTTCCAAGTAGCCGGAATTACAGGCATGTGCTACCACGCCCAGCTGATGTTTTGATTTATTGTAGAGATGAGGTCTCGCCACCCAGACGGGTCTCAAACCCGCGGGCTCAGGCAATCCACTCATTTCAGCCTCCCAAAGGCACGGGATTATAGGCTGAGCCACCAAGCCCGGCTGACTTCTTAAGTAATACATTTTATTTATAAAGGAAAGAATATTAATTATGGAGAATAAAAGAAAGATAAAACATTCCCAAATTTCTGCTTGCTACTTGGTAAGTTTGTGTATACTTACTTTTTTTCCAGTGTGTTTATTTACTTTTTAATTTTCCCCTCAGCTTTATTGAAGTATACTTGACAAGTATAAATTGTATGTACTTACAGTACACAGCATGTCATTTTTATTTTCCATTCAGTTTTTCTTTTTGTTAAATGGCATACTTCTTTTGAGAGGGTGTTTAATTTCATGTAGACTTTTCTATCCTGTTTGTACTTAAGTAAGCATGTTACTGTCCTATAACCCACTTCGTAGATATCCTTTTAAGTAGCCATATAGTGGTCCACAATTTAGATATGCCATAATTTACTAAACTCTTTCACTTCCAGAGAACATTTACGTTTTTATAGTCGTGCATTGCTTTAACAACTGGGACCTGTTCTGAGAAATGCATCCTTAGGTGATTTCGTTGTGTGCAAACATCATAGTGTCCATATACACACACCTAGAAGGCCTGACCGGCCACACTGGGGCTGTGGTCTAGCCTGTGGCCCATAGGCTACAAACCTGTCCAGCATGTTCCTGCACTGATACCCTAGGCAGTTGCAACACAATGGTAAGTATCTGTGTATCTAAACATAGAAAGAAAAAATAAGAAATAAAAAATAAACATAGAAAGTACAGTAAAAATATAGTACATATGAAAATCTTTGTTAGTCAGTAGTGCCAAACCATATTATGATCTTAGAGACCACTACTATATACGTGGTCCATCATTGACTAAAATGTCATTACATGGCGCATGACTCTGTATCACTCCCTAAATGAAAAATAAGACCCCAGAATTTTTATTTTAACATACTCAATTTTGATTAGTCAGTGGAAGATTGACATTGGAAAACTCCTTATAGTGCCCGTCTGGTTTAAGAACCAAAACTCATGACTTGTGACAAATGAGGCCACTGTACGACTTACTCTGATGTGGCTTCACTGAGACTTGGCCAGATTATTACAGAGGTTCATGTAGAACAAAAAGTAAAAACATGCTCATGAAATATAGCAGCAGAGACTAAAATGTATGACATTGTTGATCCATCCTGTTCCCAATACCCAAATCGTAGGACTTTTTAACTGTACTTTGCAAGTGTGGCATGTGGAGAACACCTTGTTGTATAATGCTTTTATTTGTTTATTTTGAGTCAGAGTCTCTGTTACCCAGGCTAGTGTGCAGTGGCACACTCACAACTACCACAGTCCCTACCTGCTGGGCTCAGGTGATCCTTCCACCTCAACCTTCCAAGTAACTGGGACTACATGCACGAGCCACTATGCCTGGCTCCTTTTTTGAATTATTGTAGAGATGAGGTCTCGCCAAGTTGCCCAGGCTGGTCTTGAAACCCTAGGTTCAGTCGGTCCTCTCACCTCTGCCTCCCAAAGTGCTGGGACTGCAGGTATGAGCCACCATGCCCAGCTGGAGTCTATTGCTTGTTAATGACGGTAATGCGCATCAGGAAATGTCAGTGCAGGTGCCGCCATGTCTCCCTTGAATCTCAGCTTTGCTCGTGGAACTGCCTGTTTGTAGCTGGTTGTGTCTCTTGTGTCACTTAGCGTGCCGGGACCTCTAGGTTTTCCTGGTGTTCCCAGTGTCTGTCTACCTCACTTCTCCCTAGCTCCTTGTGAGCTTCTGGGACACAGAGACTGTTTTGTTCATCTTTTTTTATAATTGATTCATAATAATTCTACTTGTTTATGGGGTACCTGTGGTATTTTGATTCAAGCATGCAGTGTGTAATGACCAGGTAATTGGGGTGTCGATCACCGTAAATATGTGTCATTTATTTGTGTTGGGCACATTTCAGGCCCTCTCCTCTGGCTATTGTGAAATACACAATATCTTTGCCTACTTTGTAATGGGGTTGTTTGTTTTGTTTCTTTTCAGCACATTTGAGTTCCTTGTAGATCCTAAATGTTAGGCCTTTGTCAGACCTGGAGTTGGCAAATACTTTTTCCCAGTCTGTGGGCTGTCTCCCTGCTCTCTTGATGGTTTCTTTGGCTTTGCAGAAGCTTGTCAGTTTAATGAGGTCCCACTTGTATATCTTATCTCTTATGGCCCGTGCGTTTCAGGTTTTGCTCAGGAATTGGATGCCAGTTCCAACTTCCATAAGGGTGTGTCCTGCATTTTCTAAAGTTCTTATGGTTTGAGGTTTTACATTTAGGTCTCTGATCCATTTAGAGTTAATCTTTGTGTATGGGGATAGATAGGGGTCCTGTCTGAATCTTCTGCATGTGGTCAGCCAGTTTTCCCACCACCATTTACTGAATAGGTTTTCCTCTCCCCAGTGGTGGGTGGTGGAGGCTATACAGATACTTCTCAAAAGAAGACATACAAGCAGCCAACAGATACATGAAGAAATGTTCAACCTCACTAGTCATTAAGAAGATGCAAATTAAAATTACACTGAGATACCACCTAACTCCAGTCAGAATGACCATTATCAATAACTCAAAAAATAACAGATGCTGGAGAGGATGTGGTGAAAAG
>NW_007252026.1:1393927-1427618 GCF_000164805.1 Carlito syrichta
TATCACATGTTCTCACTCATAAGTGGACCTTGAACAACTATTGTAATAATATAAGAAAAGGATTGACAATGGTGGGAAACTAGGGGGGGGCAGGAAGGGGAAGGGAGGTGGGATTAACGGTAGCTGATATCGGTCTGGGGATGGGGGCGGGCACACCTCATCAACAAGGGTACCTGCACAATGCATATTTGTATACCTAACCCTTAACTGTACCCCACAATATGTTAAGAAAAAAAAAGAAATGCACAATAAATTATTGTTAACCATAGCCACCCCCTGTGTTGCCAAACACTAGAATAAATTCCTTCCATCTAACTTGGATTTATACCCATTACCCAACCTCCTTTTATCCTCCGCCCCCTTCCCAGCCTCTGGAATATTTTCTTCATCTTTGGTTCCTCACTCCATGCACATGATTCTCATGACAATGCCAGAGGTAATGGTATTTACCACCAAGGGATCAGGAGCACTGTTGAACCATCTGAGAATGCTTTCTGGTTTCCTTAGGTCATGTGCACTCCCACCTGAGACATCCACACAGCTGGGTGTGGCTCACAGCGGCCCAGATTTTTGGATTGCTTTTTGCCTCTTGCCAGCCTGAGGAGCTTGTTCAAAAGTGGAGTGCCAAAAAGACAAAAAGGAAACGCTCAGAACCTGTAGCAATCAGATTCCTAGCAAGTGACCTTGACCAAAAGGTGAGATTGTTTGAAACCTATTCTTCCCTCATGACCTGCTGAGATGTTCATTCCGGTTTGTGTAACTTTCTTGGGGCTGGCCCTTGGGAGAAACCCTTCAACCGATATCTTGTTGCACGTGTGAATCAATAGGAGTGTCAGTAGCTGGCAAGGGCTCACCCTCAAGGCCGATAATTTTCCAAGATAATTTTTAGACCATCAGTATAGTCAGACTCTTAATTTGCTTGCTGAGCATGCCCATTATGTGTTCAAGTTCTTTATCAGCACTGGAAAATGAGGTTGACCCTATGTGTCCTGCCTCCTTCAGAGCCTGTTGGTGACTGAATGAGATCGTGTTCGTGAAGATGTTAGGTGGGGACTGTGGTATGTCCGTCTCTGACTTCCCAAGGCCTGGCACAAGTCTGGCTCACAGTGGGAGCTCCATGAACACTGATGAGTGGAGGAAGGAAGGGAAGAAAAGAGGAAAAGAAAAAACACTGGATGCTGCAAAGTGCTGTGCTAGTGATGGGTGGGATGGTGGCCTATGTCTCCCGAGTATAACAGTGCTTGCTTCTGTGGGTAGAAATGCTGATGCCAGTAGAAGGGAATGGCTGCTTGGTTTCGAAGGTCTTGAACCTTCCTTTCCAGGCCTGTACAGCGGGCATTCACAGCAAGCACAAGGGCATCGCTGTTTATGTTACTTGTTAGGTTTGGCTTTTTGTTATGATTGGTTATTTAGATGTCTGCCAGCATCTATTTTTCTTTTCACAGATGAAGAGTATCTCTCTAGCCTCTTGCCATCAGCTGCATTCCAAATTCTTGGATGAGTCTCTAGGAGAACAGGTAAGAATTGCACTTCTCCCAGTTCAGCAGACCAATAGTCCAGAAACAGGCTGATGTGGGGTACTTGGGATCTGAGCCTGTTTTAATGCTTGGGGTATTTGGTGAAATAGACATACACTCAAACACATGTTCAGCTGTACGTGTCTAGCCATCACTGGGTCTGTTGGGATTAATCTCCTCCACTCAGAATTCTTCATAAAGATAATGGAGCGAAAGACTGGCTGTTAATCTTTTTGTCTTCAACCTTAACAAATCTCCATGTATCATGGAAGCTTTAAAAGGCATTACTTGTTTGCTTGGTGGTTTTCTATGAAACAATGATATTGAATTTTTCCCCTTAGCCCTGGAAGTAAAGAGAAAGCAATGATGTTCATGCTACAGTATGATCTGAGAATTATCTGTCCTTAAGAGTCTGCTGATAAGTCATCCCAACACTAGGCAGTTTTATATATTTGTATATTATAAAATGTAACTATACATAAAATGTAAATACAGAGAAGCATTTGTAAATATGTAGTAAACATCAATGACTGTGGACAGTTGGCTGACTGCTCCCCTGCTTGTCCTCTCTGGATAGTGCAGGTGGGCTGGTGGGTGAGGCGCGGACATAGCTGTGGTCTCCCGATATGAGCAGGGTCCTTGGCCATGTCCCTCACGAACCATTATGGACAAGATGGGGCAGTACAGATCAAGTGATGAAGCTCTAGAAATTAGGTCAACATCTGCTCTAAGAGTGACCCCAAGTGGCATGCATAAACACGGATGCTCCTGTCATTTTTTGAAATGAAGCAATAGCATGCTTCATTCAGTGGCAGAGTCGGAAGGAATGGATTGCAAGGGGCCAAAGAAACCCGAGGGCAGACAACAGGTCTGTCCATTTTGACAGGCTGGCGGACCATACAGGAAGGATGAGATTGACGAGTACTGATAATTTCTCTCCCCCACCCTTTTTCAAAAGGTTGTTAAGAATTTGTTGTTTGTGGCCAAAGTCCTGTATCTCCTGGAGCCTGAGTCTGGGCATAAGCAAGGTGAGATTGGAGAAGAAATGGAGGAAGGAGATGCTGCAGGAGACGGTGCAGACACGAACGCCACAGGAGAGACTGGGGCCTGCGCCGATGGAAGGGTGGCGTCTGGCAGAAAAGAGCAGGACCAGGCGAAGGTGGCACGCAGCCAATCTGCCACGCTGCTGTGGCTGGTCCAGAAGCTGGCCCGTATCGCAAAACTGGAAGCTGCCTACTCGCCCAGAAACCCCTTAAAGGTGCGAGAAACCCACAGAATGCCCGAAAGCACTTTTTCTGTAAAAAGTATTTTGATGGTATCAGCAAACCTACCAAGCCTGGCCCTTTGAACCCCAAACCACAGCAGTACCCTCTGTCCCCAGATAGTCTGGGCCCGTTTTCTAAATTGGTGCTGTGTTGCTGAGGAGACACATCCAAGTGAAAGCTGGTCTGTGCTTGCAGAGAACTTGCATCTTCAAGTTCCTGGGTGCCGTGGCCATGGAGCTGGGGACCGACAGGGTGGAGCCATACCTCCCGGCGGTCATAGCGCCCCTGTTTCGGGAACTGAACAGCACCTACGCGGAACAAGGTAACCACCCGCTCTCCTGAACATCTGCACATGAGGCTTGTAACTGCTCTACTGAGTGCGTCCTTCTTCCTTCCTTTCCTCCTCCCTGAAAGAAAACTTGTGAGGTGCCGCGGCAGCTAATAGCAAGCAGAGTCCATGTTTGCACTAGATTTGGTTGCCTTTTCGGTGTGTTTCCTCCCGCCTACACGTGAATGTTTTTCTCCTAAAAGGTTTCACCCCAAAGCACAGATCAGATATTCAGAGAACTTGATGGTTTGGGCAGTTCTGAACCTCCTAGTGCTGTGAACAGTAAGATGTCATTGCATTCTCTTCTGAAGACTTATAGGGCAAAAATTTGTACATCATCATTTCTATATGGAACAGCTTTAAAATATCATTTCAGTGTTTCCTGTTTCTTCCTTGCCTGATACATTTCCTTCACCGATCCTCATTGCTGGTCATAGAAAAAGAGGTGTCCAGCGTTGGAAAGAGAATTTAAAAATCATGCAAAAAGCAGTGAATGTCAAAGCGCGGGCTTTTTTGGTTCTTCAGCCTCAAGAAGAAGTTCCCATGTTCTCAGAGAGGAAGAAGCAGTGTAGTGAAGGTGGAGGCTGCCGACAGGCCCGGGTCCGCCAGCACTGGGGGCTCAAGGTGGAAAGGCCTCTTGTCAGGAAGCTTGCCCTAGGGTGCACGTGCCCTGAGCCTCCTAAGACTGATGCAGTTATTAGTCTGGGTTATTTGCATTTGGGGGGTGAGGGGGCAGAGAAGGGTGGGACACCATGGCTTTTGTCAGTTTCTCAAAGTCGTCTTTGATCCCCCCAAAAAAAGGTCACTGTGGATAGAGATGAGCCTTTACAACTCATGAGGGCGTGAGAAGCTCTCACCTGTCTAGAGCTGAGCTGGTAATCCAGATGCTTTTGCCAAAGCCTCAGTGACATGAATGTCTTTAGAACCAGCTTCCCACTAGGAAGAGCCTCCCGTTCTCTCGCTGTAGCTGGAAGGAGGTGGCGCCCAGGAGTGCCATGTCCAGCACTTTGGCTGATTTTCCCACCCCAGAACATGGAGGCTGGTTTTAAATCAGTGTTTAATGTGGAAGTGACAGCAGCAGTGTTCAGGAGCTTAGATGTTGTATTTTGTGGATGTTCAGATGTGTCCTTTCCCACCTGACTATTCCCAATCATGACTCTGTGATAGATCCTTTGTTGAAGAATCTGTCCCAGGAAATCATAGAACTGCTCAAGAAGCTGGTTGGGCTTGAGAGTTTCTCGCGGGCCTTCGCGTCTGTGCAGAAGCAGGCTCATGAGAAGAGGGCACTTCGCAGGAAGAGGAAGGCTCTGGAGGTGAGGCTGCCACTTGGATACATGGCGTGCTCCTGGGCCCGCAACTGTTTCAGTGGGGGTGTGTGCATGGTCACACTCATGCCCAGGGAGGGCGGCGCTTCCAGAAGTAGGGACTTCCTACTAGGCTCCAGTTTCCTCTAATGGGCATGCATTGCATTTAAGATAGTTAAGGGTAAACAAGATGGTACATTTCCTGCATTTGATTCTTACTGTCTTAACATTCACTTTAAAGTAATACAAAATTTCTATTCTCTCTTCAAGTTTGTGACTAATCCTGATATTGCTGCCAAGAAGAAGCTGAAGAAACACAAAAATAAAGCTGAGGCAAAGAAGCGAAAGATCAAGTTCCTGCGTCCAGGCTACAAGGCCAAGAGACAGAAAAGCCACAGCCTGAAAGACTTGGCGATGGTGGAGTAACATCTGCCTGTGAGACACCTGAGTGCACAGACACTGTCCTGGCACACCCAAAGCATGAACTTGCTGGTCTATTCCAGTCTGAAATCACAGCAGGGTTCATTATTTAAGTTAAGCTTTGGTATAGATTGTTTAATGTATAGTGTAATGTAATCGTGCTCGTATTTTTAAAATAAAAACCTTTGTCTACTACTGAATCTTCACTGTCTAAACAGCATATGATATTAGCAACAGAGTTTAAAACATATTTTTTTTTTTTTTTTTTTTTTTTTTTAGTTAGAGTCTCACTCTGTCACCCAGACTGGAGTGCAGTGGCTGCTCCCAGCCACCGCAGTCTCGACCTGCTGGGCTCCGGCAGTCCTTCCACCTCAGCCTTCCGAGTAGCCGGAATTACAGGCACGTGCTACCACGCCTGGCTGATTTTTTTTTTTTGATTTATTGTCGAGATGAGGTCTTGCTGCCCAGGTGGGTCTCAAACCTGCGGGCTCAGGCAATCCACTCACCCCAGCTTCCCAAAGGTGCGGGATTACAGGCTGAGCCACTGAGCCTGGCTTAAAACATAATTTTAACAAAAATATACTTTTTGAGATAGCAAGAAAAGTTGGTAGAAGTTAGGAATAAATAAAACAATTTCCAGCACTTTTATGGAGAGCTCCATCAAAAGTCATCAAGAAAGATTTGTACAAATGGAGAAATATGATCATGTTCAAGATGCTGGCTCTGCCGGTGCACTGGCAGTAATCCCAGCACTTTGAGAGGCTGAGATGTGAAGACTGCCTGAGCCCAGGAGTTCGAGACCAGCCTGCACAACATGGCGAGATCTCATCTCTATATTGAGTCAAAAAATTAGCCGGGTATGGTGGAGCCCGTCGGTAGTCCCAGCTACTTGGGAGGCTGAGGCAGAAGTATCACCTGAGCCCAGCAGGGTGAAGCTGTGGTAGCCCTCCTCATCCCACTGCACTCCAGCCTGGGCAACAGAGACTCCAAAGCAAAAAGAAAAAGAAAAATAGATGTGGGTTCTTTCCAGGTTAAATGCACATCTGAGTAAAATCCCCAGGTTTCGAGTTCCTGGGCTCAAGTGGTCCTCCCACCTCAGCTTCCCAGGAGTTGAGACTGCAGGTGTGAGCCACCATGCCCGACTCAAAAGAGTTCTTCATGCTAATCCAACAAGCTGATTCTAAAACTTATGGAAGACAATAAACCAAGAATAGCATGACACATGCAAACGGAGAACAGGATAAGGAGCTTACCCTGTCACATAGTAAAAGATACAAAAGTACTGTATATCGAGAGAGCCTGTGATAAATTAAGAGACACAAACTGGGATGTGGCATATAGCATACACTGCTGAAGGCGCAGTGGCACCAGGCTATGTAATGAACATTCATCAGCCAAGATAATCCAGTAGAAAAGGGGCAAGAGAATGGGCCTTGCACAAAGAAGAAAAAAATGACCCTTAAGCATTACCATAAAGCCTGGTACAGCTGATACCAACTTTTTAGAACTGAAGTATTATGTGCTGATTGGTAAGCAGTCACCACCTTGAGACCCCCAAGGACCCCTCTTGGCTACATGAATCCCTGTACTCCGTATCTTCCCACCCAAGAAGTTAAAATTACCTGGACTAGTGGGGTCCTCCCACACCAGCTATGTCTCGTTAAATATTTCTAGTCACTCCTGTATTCCAGCTCATTAGTGATTATGAAAATGCAAGTCAACACCAGAATAAGATTTCATTCTGAACCCATCAGATTGACAAAACCGAAAATCCCAAGTGTTGACAAGCCTGGAAGAGCTATAGAAACTCCAATAAACCACTTTGGAAAACAATTTGGCATTAGTTGTAAACCTGAAGATGGATACATCCCCTGATCCAGCAGTTCTAACTCCTAGAGAAACTTATGACCATGGATCTGAAGAAGACTCGTACAATAATGTTCATGAGCCATCGATAAAAGAACTAGAAGCCATCCAAAAGTGCCTCCAGAGGAGAATGGATAAAGTGATATATCCATACACAGAAACATAGTAGTGAAAATCAGCTAGTTACATCCATCAGTATACATGAATCCCAGAAACAATGCTGAGTGGGGAAGGGGGGGGAGAAAAAAAAGCCATAAAAAAAGAAATGTTTTTATTTATTAAAAGGAAAGAAGAAACTATCCTTCAACCCCTTCATAATAATATTTTGTAGGTACAGGGGCTCACTATTTTGCCTAGGGTGGTCTCAAACTCTTGGCCTTCCAAAGCACTGGGATTACAAGTGTGAGCCACTGCACCTGGCCAGTAATTACTTACAGGTAGCTTAACCAGTCTTGTCATCCAGCCATATGGTGTTTTTTGCCTTACTCTGCTCTTGCCATGGGAATAATCCATCCTATGGGCCAGGCACTTGGCATACATTTTGTTTAATCTTCATAGTATTCCCGAGGTTCCTAAAATTGGTTCCTGTTAAACCCAGGATTTTAATGTTAAACCCAGGCTTTAAATCCGAGAGACCACAAAGAGCCAGCTCTGATGCAAACACACGAGGGTCTTTATTCAGGCTCGAGTCTGGGCTCATGTACGAAGCCAGCAGCGACTTCAGGGACGAGAGCCCTGATCCAGTATGGCAAGCAGTTTTTATGCACAATTACAGAGGGAGGGGAAAGTACTTTAAACTTGATTTTACACGATTGGGTAATTTCTCCTAATGGGTATGGGAACACTTGGGATTGGTAGGTGCCTTGCGTGGGCTTTAACCTGACTGCCTGTGATTGACAGAAACCTACTAAATGGGCAGAGTGGAATGTCAGATAAGTTAGGTTTATACAGTCACTGCGTGTAACTTAACTTGGGCAAGTAGGCAGGAGGTTGCTAGTGCCACCAAGTCTGCTGATCTAAACAGAGGAATGCTTAGGAGGGCTTGTTTGCTTAACATTTACATAACATAACATGGTCATTATGGGACAACAAAAGCTAAACTTAACAAAGTTTTAAATACGAATGCAAGCACATACAGTGAATGTGGGGTAGAAATTCATATAGTACTAGTTCTAGGGATTTATAAAATATAGCAAACATCTTCTCATAGCAAGACGGTTTTTCTAAAAGTCTTTTGATTCTCTCAGGTTTACACAACCACTACGTGTAAATTAACTTTGGCATGGGAGCCGGAGGTTTAAACCAACATGGAGCCCACCTGAAGAGTGGCTAGTGCCTCAGAGTCTACTGCAATAGCAAAGGAATGTCTGAAAGGGGCTTATCGCTTTAGCATTTATATCCCGTTGTAAAAGTAGAAGTCAGCATGGCAATTGGGACAAACAATGCTTAACCCATGAGTTCTAAATACAAACACTACTTAAGACATTGTATAACCACACAATCAGTCGCTACCCAGCACCCGACATGTGCCTAATTCTACGGGGTCTGAGGTAGGATTTAAAGTACTAAGAATTCATAAAATATATAGTGAACATGAGGTAGGAATACACAAAATATACAGTGAACGTGAGGTAGAGATACATAAAATATAGTGAACACTTCTTTCGCAGCAAGTATGGCTTTTTAAGTTTCTTGGGTCCCTCAGTTCCTACTTCATAGTTGAGGAAACTGAGGCTCAGAGTAAATAAGTTGCCTGAGGGTGACACAGACTGTAGGTGGAGTCGCGATTCAAATGCAGAACTTAAAGCACATGTTTTATAATGTGTAATTACGGAGTTAAAATTAAATGGCCTGTAGCATAGGATTCAAATGTTCCGACTGGATGCAGTTCATATCTCCAACATGAGTTCCCCCTCTTCCAAGGGGTTTTGTAATGTGGCAAAGGCATAAACGGGGCGTTCCCAAAAGGCTGATTTTACTTCTAAGTGGTTTAAAGTATGCACATGTATCGCGTTCATAAGAATTTTAAAAATTAAAAAAAATGCTGAGGTCAAGGTCAGAAAGAACAAATATGTCAGAGTTATTAAGCACATCTCTAGTTTTAACTGACACATATGTATTGAGTGCCTACTATGTGCCAGTATAAATGGCAGAGGTACTATTTCCCTGGCTGGCGGATATCCATCCTCCTATTTCAATTAGGAACACACTCTGAATGGCCGTAGTGTGCCAGGCCCCATACTGGGTACCGGGGACATAAACATGAAAAAGACGCCCCTGCCCGCAGGAGCAGACCTAGTTGTACTGGAATGCGTGGTTGAGAGAAGGGCTCCAGGAAAGACGGCAGAGGGACTGAAGCAGGAACAGGTCCCGGGGATGAGTGAGAGGGAGAGTCCCCCCAGGGGCGGGTGCTGGGAGGACAGCGAGGGCCAGGAAATGAACCGCCAGTTCCCGAGACGCCAGGAGTGGGGTATTAAGTTCTCCTTACTAGCATCGAATTTGTAAAATGCTGATTGCCCTAGCTATTGACTTATTGGAGTCTAGATTTCAAATGCTGGTTGTCCTATGTATTGACTTACTTATTGGAGTCTCAATCTGTCACCCAGGCTGGAGTGCAGTGGCAAGCTCAAGGCCACCGCAGCCTTGATTTGCTGGGTTCAGGCGATCCTTCAGCCTCAGCCTTCTAAGTAGCTGGAACTATAGGCACGAACCACCACAACCAACTTATGTTTTGACTTATTGTAGAGAAGAGGCCTCGCCGAGTTGCCCAGACTGGTCTCGAACGCCTGTGCTCAGCATCCTAAAGTGCTGGGATTACAGGTGTGAGCCACCACGCCAGGCCTCTGGGAGTACTTTCAAGGAGAAACTTAAGGCACTGCATCACTTCCAAGACTGCCGAGTGAGGCCTGGTGACGGATGCTCAGAGTACTCAAGTGGCTTCCTGAGTCCAGAAACTTCAGTCCCTTCTCCTCAAGGCGAAAAATGCCTCATAAGCGGAGGTTGAACTAAATAAACTGATGAATTCTATTTCTTGTAACACCCCTCCTCACACCCCACCTCCTACAGTCCTATGTGGAGAGGACTGAACAGTGCAGTGACAGGCCATGATATGTGAGAGGAGAGGAGAAACAGAACAGAGGTTGGGGGAGTGACAGCAGGGGACACAGGGCAGCTTGGATCCCAACTGCAGGAGCCCCCCGAGGGAGGGCCGAGAGTGGGAGCTGGTGCCAGCTGGGCAGCCATGGGCTGGATCCACCAGGGTCTTGCTGGCCGTGCTCAGGACGTGAGTGCTTTGGAAGCCGGCGAAGGTTTTAAGCAAGGGGGGACACATCAGATTCCCATGTGAAAAGGAGGTTGTGGCTCAGGAGATGCATTAGGAGACTATGGTGCGATTCAGCTGAGAGAGGGGCGGCTTGGGCCAGGGTTACGGAGGTGCAGAGGGAGACAGCGTTACATCTTAGTTGTATTTTGAATATCAAGCCAGCAGGATCCACGTGATCCATGAGAGAAAAAAGAGGAATTGATCCTAATGCTCACCCGTGCCGGGCTTTGTTGCTGTGCTTTACACGCGTCATAACAATCACAGGAAAACCCGACGCCTTTCCAGCGCCTTCCCTGTGCCAGACTGCATGCTTTCTCAGACACCCATGTCATTTTTATGCCCTCCCACGAGGCAGGCACCATGGTCGTCTCCGTCTTCAGATGAGAAAACTGAGGCACACAACGTAACTCACAATCGCAAAGATGTGGAATCAGCCCAAGTGCCCATCAACCGATCAGTGGATAGAGAAAATGTGGCACATACACTGGATATTATTCAGCCATCAAAAAAATGAAACAGTCTTTCACAGCAACTTGGATGGAATTGGAGACCATCATCCTCAGTGAACTCACTCAGGGACAGAAAACCAAGCACCGCGTGTTCCCACTTATAAGTTGGAGCTACACCCAGGATCTGCAAAGGCACAGAGAATGGTATAATGGACGCCGGAGACTCAGAAGGAGGTGAGAGCCAAGGGATGGAGGGACAAAAAAATCGCCCATCAGGTACGCTGTGCACAGGTGGGTACTCCTAAAGCCCAGACTTCCTAACCACTGTACAATGCATCCATGTAACCAAAAACTATTTGTATCCCTAAATCTATTGAAATAAAGGGAGCGGAAACGACAACAAAAGCCTGGTGCACAAAACACTTTAGTGTTTGTTTGAGTTAATCCACATGGGAAATGGTGCTGAGTGTTGGCCCCAGGCGTGCTGGCTCAAGAGTTGAGATCCCTAAGGCAGCAGACCCTGCCTGTGGCCATCACCGGGTTCTGGGCTGAGCAGCTGAATGAGTGATGTTGCCAGAGACAGAGACAGGACTGCCTGAGCAGCACAGGCCCGGGGCCGTGGACGTGGAAGTGCTAGGCTTCGGTCTTCTGGTCACGCTAATGTTGAGAGTCCTGTGGGACCAGGGGGACATGCTGTGTGGCCGTGGGGCATGAAGAGTCTGGGGCTCTCTGTGGAAATGGAAGAGAAGGATGGTTCCCAGGGGCCGGGAAGGGTAGCAGGAGGTGGGATGACACGGTCAGTGAATGGGTACAAATACACAGTGAGATAGAATGAATAAGACCTAGGATTTTGTAGCACAGTGGGGTGACTGCAGCTAGCCATAATTTATTGTATATTTTTAAATAGCTACGAGTGGAATTGAAATGTTCCAAACACAAAGAAATGATAAATGTCTGGGGTGACAGCTACCCAGTTTCCCCGATTGGTACTTTGTATGCCAGTATCAAATATCACCTGCACCCATAAACATGGACAACTATTATAGACCATAATTAGTAACAAGAAAAACTTTTTAAAAAGTAATTAAAACAAGAATCTGGAGTTCAGGAAACATGCCAAGGCTGCGGAGAGCTATGTGGAGTGCTTATCACGTAAATGGACCTCAAAGCTACAAGGTTGGGTGAGCGCGTGGGGGAGGACCAGACCCTGGTCACCCGGCACTTAGAGTCCAGGGATGGGGGAGTCCAGCCAAAGAGGCTGGGAAGTGTGCACACCAGCCAGGGGCTTCCTGAGAAGCCTGCATGGGAGGTCACCTTTTGAGAGCCTGCGTGTGGGAAGAAGCCTTTACTCTCCCTCAGGCCGGTGGACTGCAGGGTGGAGGTATGGCATCGGCTGGGCCTTTTTCAGTCAGTGTTCCAGCAAAGGTCATTAGCAACTCCTAAATGTCAGTATCACTAACGTCATCACCAGATTCTTCTTCCCTCTCCCTCTCCTTCCTCCTGGTTCCCTTCTCCTCTTCCACCCCTTGTTCTCTTCCCTTCCCCACCTTCTTCTCTTACCTGACCCATGGTCAAGAGCAAGAACGTTTACCCCTGTGTCTGGTGCCCAGCACCCTACCTGACCCCCAGCAGACACTGAATCTGAGTTCCAGTTAATGACGTCCAACTCCTGATGCTGAGTTTCAGAGGCACATATAAGCCTGCGTGTAGACTTTCCATGCTGCTGGCTGGAATTGCAGCCTTCTCCAGTTTTGAAGTGAGTTTCCTCACATTTGTCTGCTTTCCGGATCCCCAAATTATATCCCTCTTCTTCTGTCTTCCACTCACTTTATCATGGTTTGTGCTTTTTTTGTTGTTGTTGTTGTTGTTGTTTTTTACAAAATCACACAACAGTCATTTTAGTGAGATTTCAGAGGGAACAAAAGGCAATAGGCAAATATATGTGTTCAATCTGTCATGCTGTTAAAAAGGTAGTTTTAAGTTGTAAAATATATGCATGCAGTTTAACATATAACTATAAAGTGAATGATCATTAACCAATGCTCAAATTAGGAAATAAAACACTGGCTAGAAGCTGTGGCTCATGCCTATAATCCCAGTGTACTTGAGAACAGGTATTCAAGACCAGCCTGGGCAGCATAGCAAGAGCCTGTCTCCACAAAAAAATGTGAAAATGAGCAAATTAGCCAAGTGTGGTGGTGCACACTTATAGTCCCAGCTACTCAGGAGGCTGAGATTGGAGGACTGCTTGAGCCCAGGACTAAAATTGCAGTTTCAGCTGGGGAAGGGGTGACAATGAGGCTGCAGTGAGCTATGATTGTGCCACTGCACTACAGTCTGGGTGGTAGAGCAAGACCCTGTCTCTAAAGAAAATAAAATAAATAAGACTTTGCTGGCGCCCTAAAAGTCTTCTGTATGTCTCTTCTTTACTGCAACTAGCACTCTCCCTCCAGACGTAACACAATTCTATCTTTAATGGTTACAGTGTCCTCTTTTTTCTTGAGAGTTTTACCATCTAGCTATCCATTGTGAGTCACCTGAGTTAGTTTTGTCTGCTTTTGGATTTTATGTAAGTGGAGCCATACAGTGTGTATTCTTTTGTGTTTGGTGTCTTTTGCTCAGTCATAAAGTTCAGTCATATCATCACTGCACACATCCACTGTGCTTGTGCTAGTAGACCATGACCGATTTCTTCATGTTACTGACGAGGTACTTTTGGATGGTTTCTGTCTTCATGACACACTCACTCGGTATCAGTAACATGTGCAAATTCTGTATCACAATGCATAAATGCCTTCATCCTTGCTGGTATTACTAGTCGTCCTCCTGAGTTCTTGTGGCAACACTCTACACAGGTACCCAGTGTTCCACATTTGTGTGAACTCTTATATTATCTGACTTCAGTGTTGCCAGTTTGGTGACTGTGTGACCTAACATGTTTGGCTGGAAATATTTTGCTTAGTTTTCCATATACTTGCCATTACATTATTGCTACACTTTTAGGAGGGATTTCTAAAGATTTTCTCTTCCAGACGTCAAACCCAGAAGGCCAAATGCTTGCTCCATAGATTTTTCTTGGAGATGGTTTCACATGGACCCCCTGACAACCTGCTTTAGTAAGGACTGGCTGCTCATAGTTCTGCTTGGATCATTTGTTTCCTAACTCCCACATCTTCCTCTTTCTGTATTTCCTCCTGTTTTCAGAGTACATCTTCTAGAAGCTTCATGAGAAATGGTTGTAGGGAGTACATTTTTTGAGACCTTACATATATGAACACATCTTTATTCTCCTCTCACACTTGATTGATAGTTTGGGTGTAGAACTTTAGGTTGGAAATCGTTTTCCCGAAAAAACCTTAAAGGTGTTGTCTTAATGTCCTCTGTCTTCCAGTACTGCTGTTCAGAAATGTGATGCAATTCTGATGTCAGTCTCTGTATATGACCTACTTGCTCTCTCTAGAAGCCTTATCTCTGTGGTTCTGATATACCACAATGGTTGTTCTTTTTCTTTTCGTTTCTTTTCTTTTTTTGAATTGGATTCTCACCCTGTTGCCCAGGTTGTAGTGCAACGGCAAGCTCATGGTCACTGCAGCCCTGACCTGCTGGGTCAGGTGATCCTTCTGCACCAGCCTTTCAAGTAGCTGGAACTATAGACACATGTCACCAAACCTGGATAATTTTTGATTTCTTGTAGAGAAGAGGTCTTGCCAAGTTGCCCAGGCTAGACTCGAACACGTGGGCTCAGGTAACCCTCTCACCTCGGCCTCCCAAAGTGCTGGAATTACAGGCTTGAGCCACCATGCCCAGCTTCTGCACCTATATTTTAAAAATTTCCAAGAGCTCAGTCTTGTTCTCAACACATGACATTTTAGTAACAAATTCCACATTTAATGAATGCAAAATTGTCCTTTTGTCAGAAAACGATAACTCTAGTTTTTAAGTGTTTGCTCTGCTCCCTGCATGTCTTCTTAATGTTTCTTTTATGGTTTATTTTGGACTCTGGCTCCTATGTGAAAGTATTTTTCCAAATGGCTAATGATCCCTAACTGATCATTCATCTAAAGGAGAGAGCACCAGGAGCTAATCAGAGACTCTGTGTTTGGAGGCTGGACGTGTGGATCCGGGGGCCTAGTAGAATGGTCAGGTGGGGACCCTGCCTTTTTATAGAACCCCTAGTTGCCAGTATTTGAGGTCGATTCTCTTGGGTTCATGGGTTTCTCTGGAAAGGAATTCTCCCTAGTCCTGCCTGAGAGAGGGTATGTCTGATATTCCACATGCTGGGAGCCGGGTAGGGGAAAGGATGAGGGTACTGGGGAGTGCACGGTGTCTCACTACTCATTAGGCCAACTCCTGCTAATTCCCGTCTTCCAATTAAATGCCACGGCAGCCCATAGCTGTGAGCGGTGCCTTCAAGCCAGAGTTTCTTAGTTCAGCCATTCCAGGATGTGTATCTTGAGTTTTCTGCCAAGGAGGCCGGGGTTCTTACCTGGCTGCCCAACCTAGGAGGGGGAAAGGGTGTGGTCTTTGAGAACTCCTTATCAAAGTCTTCTTGTTTCTAATCCTATCTCATATCTCGCCTGTACAGGTATATGGCACCTCTGATTTCTTTCACTTCTTGGGAGATACTGTAGTACCAATTATGTTGTTCTTGTTGCTTTTCTTCTCTTAAGGTATTTCACAATTGAAGGAAGCTGAAAAAAGTCAACTTCCACTTCTTTATCTGCATTCATTCTTCCAAAATTGTGCTGAATACAGTTGACAAATTGTATGTATCAGCTATCATCTCTTCTCTTCTTTTTGTCTTTATGGGCTAGTCACCTTTTTTTCTTTGATGCTATTTTAGTGGAGTGTGTACAATCAACATATCTTCCTAGGCATTCTTCCTTTTTTGCTTATAACTTTTTATAAACAAAAGATGTTTGAGATTGCATGCAATAAAAGATACATGTGCAAAAAAGTTTGAAATTTGGAGAAAAACATAAAAATCAAATAATGAAAGAAAGGGAACACCTGTGACAAAAAACAGAGGAGTTTCACAGCCCCCCTTGCCAAATAGGAAGCACTTGGGCAAAAGATGAAACCGCTGTTGAGGTTATCTTACTAGGTTTTAATTTTGTTGTTGTTTTTGAGTCAGAGTCTCACTCTGTCACTTAGGTTAAGTGCAGTGGCATGATCTTGGCTCATTGCACTCTCAATCTCGACCTCACAGATTCACACAATCCTTCGCCTTAGCCTCCCAACTATAGGCACGAGCCACTATGCCCACCAATTTTTTTTATTTCTTTCTTGTTTTTTCTTGGAGAGCTGAGGTCTCTCTGCGTTGCTCAGATTGTCCTCCAACTCCTGGGCTTGAGCAATTATCTTGTCTTGGCCTCCCAAAGTGCTGGGATTACAGTTGTAGAAACACTGTGCCCGGCCAGATTCTATTAGTTAATAAAAGTACCGGGTGTTGATTCCACTGGGGAGGTTAGAGTGAGACCCAGATAAGAAAATGTAAAAAGACACTGAGTACTGATAGATTCTCCCTTTCCCAGCTCAAGCCTTGCAATGACACCAGCTATCATCACACACTCTAATTCCCACATTACTCAGTGTTTTCAGGTGGGAGCACACTGGAAAAGTACTCTGCAGAGAGATTCATACCCTCTTCTCTTCTTTGCTGTCTCCAAAGGATGTTCTCAGAGCCCTCTAGCAACCGTGATTGTGATCTCAAGGCAAGGAATAAGCAGACAGTAGGAAATTATGTTGGGAGTATAAGTTTAATTTTCATTTCAAAATGGGAGAAAAGGAGATTTTTTGTCCTGTCAAGAAATCGTATGAGTATGCCTAGATTCAGAGTCCAATAAGATCTCTCTCAAATTTCCAAATTCTGGAAATTGCCCGGAAATTCTTGATGCCAGAAGGTGTTGCAAAGCAGTACCAGTACAATAAGAGGTTTAGTATTTTTCTTTATGCAACAAACAGTTGGGACTTTACAAAGATGAGCAAGTGACGATCCTCTTTCCCCAGAAGCTTGTGATGTCTCCCAGGAGATAATAAATGGCAAAATGATCAATAGAAGGGATGCCTTTCGGAGTGTCTGGCTAACTCACCAACCTCCCATGTGGAGGCCCAATTCCCTCCCCCACCCTCAGGTGAATCTGGGTAGCTACAAGGGAACCCTGTCCTTCTGGCTGTGCCTGATTAAGTTAGTGGCCCAGGAACACATGGCCCAAGCCAAACCAGCGAAATTTCCTCTCCAAGGGATTTAGAGTCAGAATGCAAAGGTGCTAAGCAGGCTCTAAGCTTGGGAGTCTCTGACCATGCACCAGACATAATGCCAAGAGCCCACTGCAGGGAGAAGAGGAGTGAACCAAATGCAGCGTGGCCTCCGGTCATGCTTTTTGCCTCTTGGGCTCCATGAGAAGCTCCTGCATGAAGAGCCTCGATTGCGACAGCCACAACACTGTGCACCATGAAGGCCAGCAGGCATGCTCAGGGGCTCAGAGGAGGAGGGAGAGCGCACACCTTGCCGTGGCACAGGTGGGATCAGGAGTAGTAAAAGATTTCATGAAAATTATTGACACGGAGTCCCCATTAAATGATGGGTAAGATTATAACAGGAGGAGATGCGTTGAGAGCATTAATTCGTGTAAGGAGCCACATGGGAGAGGGGAAAAAAAGGTGGGCATGTTCCAAGATGAGGGAATTTGTTTATGTTTTTGACGAAGAGTCAAGGACACTTGGGGCGGATTCTATCCTTGCCTCAGCTGACACAAGGCAGCACAATCCAGGTCTTTTTTCCACTTAGAAATAGTCACTGCCAACTGTCGGTGCATTCCTGCTGGTCTTCCTCTAACTACCCTGCTTTAAAAAAAAGGAAGAGGCCATTCAGAAAAACTCCTACACTATATTTCTACAAAAGAAACCTGCTCCAAAGAGATGTGAAATAACTTACGCAATGCTGTAATTTTCAATGTTAACTCCATCTGTGTTTCCTTGTCACATGTTAAGTGGTAAGTAAACATGTCCCAGTAATGCGAAGTGAGTATGAGGAAATCCAGCCTGATTTCAGTCCAGGGAAGGCTGTGTGAACCTGCTGGTCCTCTTCTCAACATCTATGTCTGTCACCTTCAGATGTAGCAAAGAGCCATTGATTATTGCCTGGGAAAAAAGATAAAACTCTACAAACATTAAAACATTAAAACTCTAAAAACATTAAACATTAAAACTCTAAAAACACACCAAAACATGGGACTTGGAAAAAAAGTGCACATACACCTGTTGTCATTTAAACTAACATTTTCCACAAATTTTCACATGGAAACATACTTCTAAAACTTGAATTAAATAGTTATAAGGCATTAAATAAATAGGTACATGATATATTTTCATATGTTTATAAGTACACTGATTAGTGACAGGAATAAAACTAAACTCAGTAGGAAAATTCTGGAACAAAAACAAAAACGATGAGTACCTTATAGCTAAAATCATCTGTCTTTCTTAGGGAAGACTCTGGTTTTTATAATATAATAACTTTTAGATAACAAGCCAATGAAATTGCAAATTAGAAGGCAGCTCAAATATTTTTGACAAGGTCACCAAGACCATTTAATGGGGAAAGGACTGTATTTTCAACAAACGGTGCTAGAAAAACTGGATATCCATATGCAAAAGAATGAAGTTGTATGATTACCTCACACCATATGCAAAAATTAATTCAAATGAATCAAAGACATTTACAGACCTACAATTCTTAGTGAAAACATAGGGCACAGTTTCAAGATATTAGACTTGGCAGTGATTTCTTACCTATGACACCAGAAGACACAGGCAACAAAAGAAGTCGAAAAACTGGATAGTGTGATAATTTAAACATTTTGTGTATCAAAAGACACCATCAACAGAGTAAAACAGCAACCCACAGAATGAAAGAAAATACTTGCAAATCATGTATCTTGTAAGGGATTAAAGTCTAGAATATATGGAGAAATCTTAAACTGCAACAAAAAACTCAATTTAAAAATGGGCAAAATACTTGAATAGAAATTCTCCAAAGAATATATACAATGGCACTGTGCATAGAAAGATGCTCAGTATTACTAATTATTAGTGAAATGCAAATCAAAGCTACAAGATACCACCTCATACTCATTAGAATGGCTACTATTTTTTTAAAAAACAGACTGGGTTCGGTGGCTTAGCCTGTAATCCCAGCACTTTGGGATGCCGAGGCGAGTGGATTGCCTGAGCCTGCGGGTTCAAGACCCACCTGGGCAACTTGCTGAGAACTTGTCTCTGCAATAAATCAAAAATTAGCCGGGTATGGTAGTGCATGCCTGTAGTCGATGCTGGGGTGGCTGTGAGTGTGCCATGACACTCCAGCCTGGGCAACGGAGTGAGACTCCAACTCAAAAATAAATAAAATAAAATAAAATAACAGACTATAACAAGCATTGACAAGTAGGTAGAGAAATTAGAACCCTTGTGCACCAGTGGTGATAATATAAACTGTTACAGTCATCAGGGAAAACAGTGTATATCCATACAATGGAATACTACTCAGCCCTAAAAGAAGGAAATTCTGACACATGCTGCAACATGGATGAACCTTGAGAGCATTATGCTAAGTTTAACCGGCTAGTCACAAAAAAGACAAATACTGGATAACTCCATCTATATGGGGTCCTTAGAGCAGTCAAAACCACGGAGACAGAAAGTAGAATGGTGGTTATCAGGAACTGGAGGAGGGAGAGTAATTGTTTAGTGGGAACAGAGTACGTTTTACAAGACAGAAAGAGTTAGGGGGGCTGTACATTATGAATGTATTTAATACCACCAAACTGTACTCTTAAAATGGCAAATTTCATGTAACGTGTATTCTACCACAATACAAAACTGGGGGCAGAAAAACAGGTCATGTTTCAAAATGCACTTGAGAAGTGTTTTCTTTAAAGGCTATGGGCAACTAAGTAAGGGTTGTCCTCTGCGTCAAAACACCTCAGCCTTCTCTGTCTCCACTCACCGTTCTCCACTTGTGCTGCTGTCTCCGGGTGGCCCTCAAGCCAGTGGTCTTCTGAGTAGTTCCTCAAGGAGAGGACAGCTGTTTGTCAAAAAAAAGAGAAAAGCTGGCGTGTATCACCTTGAAGCATACGGGGTTAAAAGTGGAAACAGATCATCGTCACATTGTTTTAAAATCTGGGCGCTCTGAATTCTGCAAGCTAAGGATGATCCGTGAGAAAGAATGAAAACCCTGGGAAACTGGTCTCTGAGAAGGAAATCTGCTTGGTGAGGATTGTGGGTCAGACAGATGCAGCAGGCTCCGGGCCATTCCCAGGGTCTATCCTCCCCTTCTGCCTCAGAAATAGGACCTTCAGTTTTCAGTCGGGCACGTGGTCCTCCGGCACAAAGGCCGTATTTCCCAGTGTCCCTTGCAAGGAGAGGAGGTCATGTGACCAAGCTCTGTCCAATGAGGGATAAGTGGAACTCTCACGTGACATTGATGGTCAATGTCCTTGAAGGGTACAGCAATGTCCTACTCAGCCCTTTCTTTCTTCAGATCGAGGCAGAAGTCCACTCTGAGGATGACAGAACTGTAAGAAAGAAGTCTAAATCCCAAGCAACTTCATACAGCCTCATCCCCTTCCCTGACCCATTCCTGGGCTGCTTATCTCTGCGCTTTTCGTGTGAAAGGGAATACACTTGCGTCTTGCTTATACCATTGTTGTTTTGCTTTCTGTACTTGATAAAATGGATAACGAAAAGATGATGATAGATTAAAAAACATTGTTTTAGCTCTAAGTGCAGCTTTAAAATAAGAAGTACTACTATTTCCTAATATAAGTTTTCTCATTTTTTCTCCAAAATGTTAATGGAGACACAGAAAAAGAGAAAATCTACAATATTAGAAATTAGGACCAAGTCAACCTATTTGAGAGGGTTTTCCAATAATTCCTTCATTTATTCAGCGACTATTTTTTAAAAAATTCGTATCGTGTACCAGGTTGTTTAAACCCAGGAAATGTAGTGGTGAACACAACAGATAAAGTCCCTGCCTTCATGGACCTTCTATTCTAGCAGCAGAATACAGTCCACAGACAAGAAAAACAAGGAAACACAATGTCAGGTTGCATAAATATGTGAAGTAAAAGCAAGATAGAAGAGTAGAAAGTGAAAGATCCAAATTATGGATGGTGTGGTCAGGGAGGTCTCTTGGAGGAGGCGACATGAGCAGACTCCTGAAAGAAGTGAGGGTGGGAGTCCTGGTGGTAACTGGAAGATCATCCAAGACAGAAAGAACAATACGTGCAAAGGCCTGAGACAGAAACAGGCTTGGTGTATTCAGGATGGTGTGCCTGCAGAGGATTGAGCAGGAAAAGAAGATGTCTGGGGTCTTGTCAAATGCCCGGCAGTGCAGGACAAACTGGTAGGAGGTCACATGTAGCCGGACTGAAAGACATACTTTGTGGTCCACTCTGAAAAGAAAACGCCATAAAAAGATGGCATCATCCTGCCACTACTGTCTATGCTGGATTCTCGAAGCTTCTTTCTGTCCAGGCTTGTGCCCTCTTCTCCCCCTCCCCTCCTTTTGGGCAGAGGGGTTCTGTAAGGGTGGAAAAAAGTCTTGGGACTTGCTTTCCCTGGGTTCAGTGACAGAAGAGACTTCCAAAGTCAGCGGAGCGACTGTCCTAGTGCTGGCCAAGTTCCTTTCTGCCATTAACATCTCTGGTTCCCTGTCATGGGGAAAGGTTTTAAGTCTTCTACTTTGCGGAAGGGTTAGTCATTCAAGTGTCAGCAACTCCTTCCTGAAAGGCAATCCCTTGTTCCAGGTCCCCAGCGCCATTACTTTTCCAGGACAGTTGGTGAGGAATCCGCACCACCCTCCCTCTCCTGCACAGACACCCTTTCTAGGGCTGGGCACTCCGGGGTCACGTGCTGGGTCTCTGGTCCTAACACCTGCTTTGAGACAAGACTCTGTTGCTTTCTAGGTGGGTGTCCTGAGGCCACTTACTCAGCCTTGATGCCTGTTTCCTCATCTCAAAAAGTAAATAATACATTCTGGGGTAATGAACAGTCAGGACATTGCCTCTTCCCCCCATCTGGCTTCTTTCTCATCCTTCCCTGGGAGCATATCCTCTCCCCATGCTGGTCTCTGCAGGACATGTGCATATTCCCTGTCACAAGTTATGGAGTTAAGAACTCAGGGGCAACTGAAAGACCATGTTAAATCAGTGTGACTGCAAACACTGTATAGGAATTTGAATGATTGACTTGCTTGATTATAAAACTGCTTGATGAGCTGTCCAAGGGCTGATTCTTTCCTCATTACCAACCTCCAGCCGTAGGTGACCTCTTGTATGTGTAATAAACCAATGCCTCTCCTGCTGGATCTCTGGGTGACTTCTCTGGAATAGGTAATCATTACGTGCACACCCTCTCAGATGCGGGGTGACTGCGTTGCAGCCACCTACCTCATCCCGTTGTTGGGAGGATTAACTAAGATGATGCTGATGTGGCATTTAGAACAGTGCCTGGCATAGAATGGGTGATGGGTAAACGTTGGCCACAGTCATTGTGGTGGTGCTGGTGGTGATGGCGGTTATCTTGGTGGCAAAGTTCTCAAACAGCCCTGCCTTCTCTGTGGAAAGGTAATTAAGGAAACTATATTTCATCTCTTGCACAGGTCTCCTGGTTATAGGTTTTCTCAAATTGTCTGCAGGAAAGGGCTTTGCAAAGATAATGAATGTTTTGATTTAGTTTAAAGGGCCAGTGCCCTCAGTGTGCTCAGTGAGCTCCTTCCCAGGTACTGATCCATGAACTTCATGGACAAACTTGCAGAAGTTTCCCGTCTAATCGGCCATTCCCCAGAGGGCTCCAATCCAGGGTTTCTGTAAGGTGGTTTCCTAGTGGGGCTGGTTCAACCAGTGCTGGGAATGGGACCCCACTGGCAAAAACAAGTGTTGGTGACAAACCCTGCCTGGGTTGTAGTGTCTTCCAGGGCTAGGCACACTGGGATGGCATGGCTTCCACTCCCTTTGGTCGCTGTGTTTGGGAGAGCTCAGGTGACACCCCAGAAGAGAGCAGGATGGAATTTCTGTTTTGCTCAGAGGTAATAGACTGGCTGCCCTAGGCCAAATGTAGTACTCAGTCATTTTTTTTTTTAACACTTATAGTGAGAGAAGTCAAATACAGGGGGTGCCAAAAAAATGCATACACATTTCAAGTATAACATTTGCTCAAAAGATAGCATTAATCAAATGAATGCTAGCGTCACCATGTGACAGGCAGGACAAAGAAAACAGTAGAAGCATGGTTGAGTGAACATCATACTACACATTGCTGCCATAATTTAATTTGACTTTCAAAAACAATAAATACATAAATAGCCTCTCTTAAACTGTGTAAACATTTCTTGACACTCCTAGTATAATTCCAGATTCAGATTGAGAGAGAGAGAGAGAGAGAGAGAGAGAGAGAGAGAGACTGACTGGACTCCAGTCTATTGGGAATTACAACAGGTTTTTTATACACAGTCGGGTGTGTGAGGGGTGTTCCCCACTTTCAGGTATAACCCCATAACCTAATCCATGAAACCTTAATCCATGACTGCCTTTAAACCCTTTTAGTACTGCCTATAAGCCCTTTTCATATTGCCTATAAACCCTTTTCGTACTAATACCAAGTTAAGCAATTCTATAGAGACTTAAATATTTACTTTACAAACTAAAGTGGCTCATCCCAGAATGTTTGGAATGTGGCCCAGTCCAAAGTTCACAGTGGGCTACCTGTAAGTAACCCAGCTGCATTCTTTCAACAAAATGGCTGTCTTCTAAAACTATATTCTACAATTTACACCTTATTCAACTTCAGTAAATCCTAAGATCATGACCCAGAAGCCTGTGACCAATACTAAGTCTCTTAGATGTGACCCGAGTTTGAATTGTAAGTTGTGTGAAAGCCAAAACTGCAGTTTGTGGAAGAATGGGAGCAATGAGCTTCTAAAGTTAGCTTGTGTTTGTCCCAGTCTCAGAGTTTTTATGTTTTGAGCTCACAGGAGCTTAATCTGGTTAGTGCTGAGTAGAAAGGGGGAGGAAATGGGGTCAATAACTCCCAAACGCATCCTAGTGGTCTTGGGGTCAAAGGCCCTTCCTGATCCCTAACGCTCAGTGGGCCTCCATGGCTGGCTCCCAACAGACTGGTAATACTGGCCCCACGTCCCCTGTGGCCACAGGAGCTCTGGTGACAGCAGGCCCACATTCCATGTGGCCACCAGAGCTCTAGTGGGCCCATGTTCCCTGTGACCACAAGAGGTATGGTTCATCATCGTTGCTGTCACCCTCTATTAACTTTCATATTGCTGCCTTGTCATTGTATTTGGATAGTAATTTTCTTATGATAGAGAAATCTTTATCTATATTTATGTCTTTATCAAACACATGAAAGGGAAAATGGACAGGGATGAAGGGAGCTCTTGTTTCCAAGGAGATGTGAGACAACATCTTAGTGGATATGGGAAATATTCTAGCATTTTACTATATGAACCTGGCCAATGTCACACATGTGTTACCTGATGGGACCTGTAGGCAGCTGAGTCTGTGAGCTCTGATCTGTGCTTAACCAACTCCAAAACTTAGAAAGGGTTGAAGAATCTGGCAAGAGGACTTCAGTCTCCACAGATGAATGCTGTTCTCATAATCCCTGACCCATGTCTCTTTGAGGCTGCAATGTTAGCTCAACCAGAAACAAAATTCCCACATGTTCACAGTGGCAGAGGCCAGGTGAGCAAGTGTTCCAGCTGAAGATGGAAAAAAGCTAGTGCTCATTAGATGCTTTGTACATCCTGGGCACTGGCTGCATAGTTTACATGCATTCATTCTGCATCTCAGCACTCAGAACCATCCTTACAAGGGAGGTACTGCCAGAGCCCATTTTATGGACAAAGAGACTCAAGAGCAAGTTAAGCTGAGAGAGTGAGGTAGTGTATACACACACCTAGCAGCACAGACTGCTTCTGAAGGCTCCAGCAAGACTGTTACAGCTCCAAGCAGGACTTGTAGCAGTGCAAACAGGACAAGGGAAGCAGTAAGACCACATGGAGTTGTGGGCCACAATGCAGTGTCCACCACTGGAAGGCCCCGACAGTCCCTGACAGGAAAGTTAGGAGGTGTGCTAAACCCTGCTACCTGGTCATGGCACAGGCTTTCTTTGGGAATATTTTGTTATTTTATGCTGAGAGCCAGAGCCACTTACATAGAACATGTGGCACAGCTCTGAGTTATAGGTACCCTGGCGTTCTTAACCAAATATGAAATCTTCACCATTATATTTTTCCTGCAAAAACTGGCTGTTTACAAGCATTTTTTTCTATCTTCTATCATTTGTTCCTTCAAAAGGTAGGCATGACAGGTGTTTAGCTGCTTCCAGTCCCAGATTGGCAAGAAGGATAATGCGGGAAGCCAGTGTAATTCATCACTTCTTCGGGATCTTTCTGGACTCAGCTAAATTTGCATTTGAACTGAGTTGCTCATACCCTATTTTGTAGTTTATTTTACTTAAAGTTTTTCCATCAACAGAAGTCTTCGTATCCCTAAGTTATTCAGGGTTCTGGGGACCATGAGAGATCTTGGTTAACTGTAGGCATTCATTGCTATTCGGTAGTTTTGGCTGAAAATCTGAGTTATTTTGTAAGCCTACTACAGTGATGTGAGCTGCTGGTTGATTCTCCAGGTATTTTTTCTGCAGTCTAGTAATTGATGGCTGAGGTAGTGATAGTCTTCTTGGTTCTGTCTTGAGTTGAGGCTTGTGTGAGACTTATACCCTATGTTTTCCTGGATCAGCTGATCTTGGGGAAAAAATATATTTACATATATACATATATATCAAATTCTTTGGCTCAATTTGCTACATGCTGCATTCTAATTTCTGTCATATTTTTCCTTTACGTTTTCTTTTTCTCCAATAATCTGGACACATGTATCTAGAAAAGGCAAAGTCTTCTCTGTCTAGTCATGTCCATTCATGTATTTAGAGGTATATAGAGGGTTAGTAAAAGAACTCTGAGTAAATAACACTGTCTTGTTTCCAGACTTCAGAAACTTCTCCAGACTTGGAAAAAGTTTTCCAAAATATCCTTTAGTGATTTTGACACATGTACTTCATGGAGATTCATGTTTTTCAGGGCCTACGGATTTGGATAGTATTAGCTTCCTAATGTCTTACTTTTGAATGAACTGTTTTTGTCTCTCCATTCATTTATATTATTGGATAGTCTCTAAAACTCTATAGAGTAAGAGGGAAAAGACTGATTATAATGCTTCTCATTTCAGAGAGAAGGAGGAGTCTGCAATTTGGAGAGTAATTGCCTTAAGCTCATAGAGTCAGGGCGAGACTGGGCCAAGAGTTGGAGCTCTTCCTCCAGTGAGCTACTCTGCACTGTGTATTTGCACTGCTAGTGCTTTTTGGGAGTCCTACTGTGTGTCAGTGTCATCCACTCACTTATTGAGTCTTAAACACATGGTCAGATTGTACTCACATATGTGGATTAATGTGGCTATATGCACAGCTTTTTGGCATCAGAGGTTTTAAATTCATGTTGTGACCCTGCCAGTCTGCAAGGCTGGACACTTGGTGTTCTCTCTGAAGTCTGGCGTCCTCATGGCTTGTACAGTACTCCACTTGTATTATCTGGGATTTTGGAGCAAAAAATCAGACGTCTTTTTCCCTGATGATTACCTAATGCCAGTTTTCCCTTTCTTCTTTCTTTCTGCTATATAAAAAGAACTACCACTCCTATTTAACGTAGTACTGGAAGCCCTAGCCAGAGCAGGTAGGCAGGAGAAAGAAATTAAAGGTATCCAAACAGGCAAAGACAAAGTTAAATTATCCCTCTTCACAAATGATGTAATTCTATACCTAGAAAACCCTAGAGGGTCTTTCGAAAACCTCCTTGCACTGATAAATGACTTTGGTAAAGTCTTGGGATACATAATCAATGCATAAAAATCAGTTGCATTTATATATACACCAACAAGTGGACTGAGAACCAAATCAAAAGCACAGTCCCCTTCACAACAGCTAAAAAAAAATTCCTTGATATTAAGCCAAACAAAGAGGTGATAACCATGAAACACTGTTCAAAAAAAAAATCAAAGATGGCCCCAACAATGGAAGAACATACCATATTCATGGAATGGAAGAATTAATAACATCAGGGTGTCCATTCTGCCCAGCGCAATCTACAGATTCAATGCAATCCCTATCAAACCATGATGCAATATTTTTCACAGACCTAGAAAACAATTCAATAAAATGTTAGCAAATCTAATCAAATATCATATACAAAGAATAAAAGTTTTTAAAAAATAAATAAAATAAAAATTGACCTATAGCACCCAACTGAAGCAGTCACTCAGAGTGTAAAAAAACGGAATCATAAATTCTGGAGGAGTCTCTAAAGCCAAATACATAATCTAGTAATTCAAGAATATGCACATATAGATTTGCTGATTGGCACAAAGGGAGAGCAAGGATTTGCCAAGTGGCCAGCAACAGAGAATGGTAGTAGCCATGGCACGTCATTTATGTAGATCTTTGCCTGTGGGGTGATTTAACTGTTTTGTGTCCTGATTGTGATGGGGTCACATATGTGTTATGAATGAGAGTGTTTTGACACAGAATGGTAATGGCCATCACACATCATTTATATGGGTGTTCCTCTTGGCATGTCGGAGCTATGTTTGGCAATGGAGGTTGAGGAAGGGGTTTTCATTCTCCTCTCTTATTACAATTCTGTTTCTCCAATCAAGAGCCATTTGCTGCAGCAAGACAGAGTGCCTTTGTAAATTATTGAACTTGACTCCATTTTATATCTTGTAAATTATTGAACTCGACTCCAATGTATATCTTTTTAACTCACACAACTTAGATTTCATCCGTCTGTAACAATTACAGTGTAAAAGGAAGCGGTCTGGTAGAGAAAGACACTAAAGGCAGTAATTCCATTTGGCAATGTTTCTTTGAAGCAATCTTGAGTTCTCTTTTCATATTGCCCTGACAATATGTAGTATATTAAATAGTATAATATGGCTATTATATATGTGTGCGTATATTATATAGTGAACATTCTATAATATTACATATTACTTGTAGATAATTGACTATAAAGTTATGGGTGATGCCTCAAGTGACATTATAGCACATGCTAGAATATGTCTTAAGCTTCTTTACAGTTTTCCTAAAGAAAAAACAACACATCATCAGGAAGAGAACAGGCAGCCACCGCTGAGGCAGCCATTCCACATCGCACCGCCAGTGCCTGAGGTGAGCCGCTGCTGCTGCCGCTGCCACCGAGGCAGCCATTCCACATCGCACCGCCCATGCCTGAGGCGATCCATGACTTCAGACCTTGAAGCCCCTGCGAGCAAGATCTGCTGAGGTTGCTGCTGCCACTACTGCCATCGTGACGTCCTGCCAGGCCATGGGTCTCCTCCCATGTGCCTTGAGGCAATGCTCACTCCCCTTAGGGGCGAGCAGCTGAGATAAGGCCACCTGGAATGATGCGATAGCACCACCTATTGGCTATTCAAGGTAACAACACCAAAAGGGGAAAAACGGAAGCTTGACAGACACAGGCCAGATCTGAGTGGTGAACTGAGGGGTGATCTGATCTGCCCTTCACAGCAGGCCAGGGGCAACTGACCCTAACTGTGAACAAACTTACCAGCCTGAAAAGACAGCTAGAAATCAGAGTTGAAAGGACATTCGACTTAAATGAAAAGTCTCAGAGTGTGCTTCATTGGTTCTGCTAGTATACTGACTTGATTCTATTCCTTCTGTTTTGTTCCCCCCTTTTTCTTTTTTTCCCCTTCTTTTCTCCTCTTTTCTTCTCTTCTCTCTGTAAACCATATCTTTTTATAGAGAAATAGCACAGCAATAAGGAGGTTGGTAAGCTTATATGTTAGCATCGTTGTATGTTTTAGTTTTTTTTTTTGTATGGGAGTTGGTTAGTTTGTAGCCATGGTCTATTGTTTTTATATGTTTCAATTTTTGTCTATCTCTCCATTTATTGGTACACTTGTCTGATTTCCCCCTTACTCCTCTCTCTCTCCGCCCCCCACTTCCCCCCACTGTCTGCTCCATTCTCCTCCCTCTGCTAACCTCATTTTATTTCAGGTAGTAAACCTACAAGCCCACAGCATGGACAGATTCCAAGGCAGTGGGAAGTGGTTTTCGGATTATCCATACACCTGTCAGCAGATACCAGGACCTGCAGATAGATTTTGAATCACAGCTCCCCCCTTAAGTACATCTCAAACCTGCAAAAAGGACCACCCCAAACCTACAGTGCAACCCCAGAATTGAACAAAGTAAGAGGACATACATAAAGAAAAATAGGAGATTGATAAAACAGAAGTAAAAGCAACCCCTCTACCCCTGAATAACAAAACTAAAGAAGATGGTGATGTGGAGGAAAGGAAAAAGTAGGGAGGGAAAAAAAACGGCACAATTGAAGAAAAACCAAAAGAAGAATATAGGTCTCACACAGATGCCTGGGAGGTCAGACACTGAGAAAACAGACTTCGGAACACAAACAATGAACAGCCCCCAGAATGACTGGTCACATGAAACAAACCCAGACATCAAGACATTAATAGAGAGCAGAAAAATAATTGAGGAGAGACAAGAGGAAAATAGGAAGGAGCTGATGTCAGAAATAACAGCAGTAAAGAATATGGTGATGGAAATAAATAACAAACTAATAAGCATGGAAAGCAGAATTAGCCAAGCAGAAGAAAGAATCTCAGAGCTTGAAGACCAAAACATAGAACTAACGCAAACTGTCAAAAACATAGAAAAGAAGCTCAAAAAGACAGAACAAAACCTCCAAGAGATGAAAGATTACTTCAAGAGACTGAACCTGAGTAATTAGGCTTCCTGAGGCAGAGAGAAACAGAGGCCACACTGGAACAAACATTTCATGAAATCATTCAAGAAAACTTCCCTTATCTCATTAGTGATGCAAAAATTCAAACACAAGAGATTCAGAGAACCCCTGCAAGACAACAAATGAGAAGACCAACTACCAGACACATAATAATCCGCCTAAACAAAGTAGGTATAAAAGAAAAAATCCTAAAGGCTGCAAGAGAAAAAGGTCAGACTACCTACCAGGGAAGACCAGTTAGAATAGCAGCAGATTTATCTACAGAAACCCTCCAGGCTAGAAGAGCTTGGAGCCCTATCTTCAAAGTTCTAAAAGATAAACAATTTCAACCGAGAATAACCTACCCAGCCAAGCTAAACTTCATCAGTGAGGGAGAATTGAAATCCTTCCCAGATATCCAATCCCTAAGAACCTATGCTGCCACCAGACCACCTCTATAAGAAACACTTAAGAAAGTACTGAACACAGAAGAAAAGGAAAAAAGAACAACAACGTTCTTTACAAGAGTACAGGCAAAAGATTAAAAACACACATGAATCAACTCCAGACCCAAAAGAAAGACAACACACAAACAGGAAGAATAACAGCAACTCTGTAAGAACATTATGATAGGAATCAACTCTCACATTTCAATAAACTAGCTTGAATGTGAACTGACTAAATGCACCACTGAAAAGACATACAATGGCAAAATGGATAAAATATCACCAGGCAATAATTTATTGCCTTCAAGAGACTCACATCACTAGAAAGTACACTCACAGACTCAAAGTAAGAGGACGGGAAACAAATTTTCAGGTGAACGGAACACAAAAGAAGGGAGGAGTTGTGATCTTTATCTCAGACAAAATACCCTTTAAGCTATCAAAAATCAAAAAAGATACAGAAGGCCACTACATAATCATAAAAAGTTCAATCCATCAACAAGAAATATCCATCCTAAACATATATGCACCAAACATAGGAGCACCAACTTTCATAAAGCAGCTTCTATGTAAACTAAAAAAAGATATCGACTCCAACACCATCATAGCTGGGGACTTCAATACCCCACTCACAACCCTAACCAGATTAAGACAGAAAATCAGCAACGAGATCCGAAACCTAAATGTGACTCTTGACCAAATGAACTTAATTAATACCTACAGAACATTCCATCCAAAGACCACAGAATATACGTTCTACTCATCACCACATGGAATGTACTCTAAGATTGACCACATACTTGGCCACAAAACAAGTATAAGCAAATTTAAAAGGACTGAAATTTTACCATGTACTTTCTTGGATCACAGTGGATTAAAAATAAACATTAATACCAAGAAGTTCCCCCTAAAACCCACAAAAACATGGACACTAAACAGCATGATGTTAAACAACTCCTGGGTCAATGATGAAAACAAAACAGAGATTAAAAGTTACCTGGAAACAAATGAAAATGAAGAAGCATCTTACCAAAATCTCTGGGATGCCATGAAAGCTGTAGTAAGAGGGGAATTTATATCCCTACAAATGCACATGAAGAAAATGGAAGGATCACAAATTAACAGCCTAACAAGCCACCTAAGGAAGCTGGAAAAGCAAGACCACCAAAACCTTAATTTCAGCAGAAGAATCCAGATCACCAAAATAAAAGCCCAAATCCAGGACATAGAAGACAAAAAGATAATACAAAAAAAATCAATGAAACGAAAAGCTGGTTCTTCAAAAGAATAAACAAGATCGATTGTGCCCTAACTAGACTGACCAAGAAAAAGAGAGAAAAAGCCCAAATAAACACAATCAGAATCACAAAAGATGAAATCACATCTGATCCTGAAGAAATACAAAAGATCATTAGAGACTACTATGTACACTTGTATGGAAACAAACTTGAAAACCTAAAGGAAATGGAGGAATTTCTGACATCACACAACCTGCCTAGGTTGAAACAAGAAGAAATTGAGACCCTAAATAGACCAATAACAATCAAGGAAATTGACTACGTAATAAGAAAACCACCCACAAAAACAAACCCTGGTCCAGATGGCTTTCCAGCAGAATTCTACAAGATGTTTAAAGAGGAACTGATACCAATCCTACTGAAGGTATTCCAGGTGATTAAGAAAGATGGAACTCTCCCCAAATCATTTGACGAAGCTAACATCACATTGATACCCAAGCCAGGTAAAGACCCAACAAAGAAAGAGAACCATAGGCCAATATCTTTGATGAATATAGATGCTAAAATTCTCAACAAGATCCTAGCAAATCGGATTCAACAACACATCCTAAAAATCATCCATCATGACCAAGTAGGCTTCATTCCTGGGATGCAAGGCTGGTTCAACATTTATAAAATCATAAATGTAATTAAATAAATCAACAGAAGTCAGAACAAAAACCACATGATTATATCATTAGATGCAGAAAAATCTTTTGATACAATCCAGCACCACTTCTTGATAAAAACCCTTGAACATCTATGCACATGGGGAGCATACCTCAAAATAGTAAAAGCCATCTATGAGAGACCCACAGCCAGCATACTCCTAAATGGACAAAAATTGGAACCATTTCCCCTGAAAACTGGTACAAGACAAGGATGCCCACTTTCAGCCTCCTGTTCAATATAGTATTGGAAGTCCTGGCTCGAGCAATCAGAGAAGAGAAGGCAATCAGGGGTATCCGAATAGGAAAAGAGGAAGTCAAACTATCTCTCTTTGCAAATGACATGATTGTGTACCTTGAAAACCTAAGAGAATCTGTCAAAAACCTCCTTCCACTGATAAAGGACTTTGGCAAAGTCTCAGGATATAAAATAAATGTACAAAAGACAATTGCATTTCTTTACACCAATAATAAACAAACAGAAACCCAAATAAAAAACAAAATTCCATTCACAATACCCACAAAAAAAAATGAAATACCTTGACATCTTCCTAACCAGAGATGTGAAAAACCTTTACAATGAAAACTACAAAACACTGCTCAAAGAAATCAAAGATGACACAAACAAGTGGAAAAAATATCCCATGCTCATGGACTGGAAGAATCAACATTGTGAAGATGTCCATCCTACCTAAGGCAATCTACAGATTTAATGCAATACCAAATTACCAGCAACATTCTTCTCAGGCCTAGAAAAAACAATACAGGAATTCATATGAAAACACAAATGACCAAGAGCAGCCAGAACAATCTTCAGCAAAAACAAACAAACAAACAAACAACAAAGCAGGTGGTATCACATTACCAGACTTCAAATTTTACTATAAAGCTACAATAATCAAAACAGCTTGGTATTGGTACAAAAACAGGCATATAGACCAATGGAATAGAATTGAGATTCCAGAAGCTAAATCTCAATTTCTTAACCAACTCATCTTCAACAAAGCCTCCACCACCTACCACTGGGGAGAGGAGAACTTATTCAGTAAATGGTGCTGGGAAAACTGGGTGACCACATGCAGAAGACTCAAACAAGACCTCTATCTGTCCCCATACATAAAAATTTACTCCAAGTGGATCAGAGACCTAAATGTAAAACCTCAAATCATAAGAACCTTAGAAAATGCAGGACACACCCTTATGGAAATTGGAACTGGCACCTAATTCCTGAAAAAACCCTGAAACCCACAGACCATAAGAGATAAGATAGACAAGTGGGACCTCATTAAGCTGACAAGCTTCTGCAAGGCCAAAGAAAGAATCAAGAGAGCAGGGAGACAGCCCACAGACTGGGAAAAAGTATTTGTCAACTCCAGATCCGACAAAGGCTTAACATCTTGGATCTACAAGGAACTCAAATGTGCTGAAAAGCAAAAAACAAACAACCCCGTTATAAAATGGGCAAAAGATATGAACAGACACTTAACAAAGGAAGACATCCGAGCAGCCAACAGCCACATGAAGAAATGTTCAATCTCACTAATCATCAGGGAGATGCAAATCAAAAACACACTGAGATACCACCTAACTCCAGTCAGAATGGCAATTATCATTAACTCAAAAAATAACAGTTGCTGGAGAGGGTGTGGTGAAAAGGAACACTCCTACACTGTTGGAGTGCAAACTAGTACAACCTCTATGGAAAACAGTGTGGCAATTCCTAAAAGCTCTAAATATCGACCTCCCATATGACCCTGCAATCCCTCTACTGGGAATATACCCTGAAGAACACAAATCACTATAAAAAAGATACCTGCACACGTATGTTTATTGCAGCATTGTTCACAATAGCAAGAACCTGGAAGCAACCATGCTGTCCATCAAAAGAGGACTGGATTAAAAAAATGTGGTACATATACACGATG
>NW_007252026.1:1427854-1458213 GCF_000164805.1 Carlito syrichta
TAGTCAATATCTGTCTGGGGATGGGGAGACACCCCTTATCAACAAGGGTGCCTGAACAAAACATATTTGTATACCTAACCCTTAGCTGTACCCCACAATATCAAAATAAAAAATATTGAATTAAAAAAAAAGAAAAGAAAGAACAACGGAAAAACTAGATCGTTCATTCCAAATATAACACACGATATAAAATAATATTTAAAACACCTTCCATTTTGTATCAATGGTGTCATCCTTGTGCACTATGTGCATTATGGAAAGGGACTCATGTTGTTCCCGGCCAGCTTATTTTCTCTGTAAGCAGCTCTACTTTGAGACATTCAGAAATCATTGGCTAGAAAATGAAAAAATACTTTGCACTTGGTATATCTTTTCTGGCCTTCTGAAAATAAGCACCAAAGTTCAAGAAGAGCTTAGTCAGAAACTGGACAAAGTCAGTGTGCTAATTTTCAGGAATGAGTTTCAGTGAATCAACTTTAACCATTTTCAATATTATTTTCCCCTTTTACCTCAAGATTAAGATTCTAAGGAAGAGAGCCTTCAGCTGCCTGGCTTGGGCCCTGATTCCACCTCTTCAGTAAGGCAGAGCAAGATATTTTGACTGAGAGTCATTAGACTATTTCATGGAGAAAAGCTAGTTTCCCCAAAGGAAACCTGGGTTGCTGTTACCAGAGCGGGGGGTCGTCCAGGAAGTGGAAATAATGGCTGTTCTTGATCACTCTCCAGTCTCTTCCTGGTGAGGGTCTGGAAACAATCGTTTTTCTCCATTTTATATCTTGTAAATTATTTAGCTCAACTCCATTTTATGTCTTTTTAAATCACACAACTTAGATTTCATCAATCTGTAACAATTGCAATGTAAAAGGAAGCGGTCTGGTAGAGAAAGACACTAAAAAGCAGTGATTCCATTTTGGCAATTTTTCGTTTGAAGTAATCTTGAGTTCTCTTTTGATATTGCCCTGACAATATGTAATATATTAAATCATGTAATGTGACTATTATATATGTGTGTGTGTATTTTATAATGAACATTCTATAATATTATATATTATTTCTAGATAATTGACTATAAAAGTTATGGATGATGCCTCAAGTGACATTATAGCACATGCTAGAAGTGACAAGGTAATTGTCACTTTATACAAAGCATACACATATTGCATCTGTGAAGTGGTAGCTTATACATCAATAAAAGATTTTTAAAAATAAAAGATTAGACGCTATATGACCTTGATCTTGAAAAATATCAACCATTAAGGAATAATCAAAAACCTTGTGTTTCAGACTTTTCAAGAGTAGCCTTTGTTATTACGATATGTTTTGAGAATATGGTGGACAAAATGTCCACTCTGGTTGAGAGACATAAAAAGGAAGCTATTGTGTTGATATTTTCTTTATTGTCTATAGTTGACCTCTGTATTCTCTATGACCTGAAATCACTGAATTGGGTGTTTTAAATCTTGTCATATTTTTCTCAGATAACTCACTGTCTCCTTTTGTATCCTGAATTCCACTAGCTAATGTAGTAGCTACTTTTGCTAGAGAAAATGTCAACACTCCTGAGACTCTTAGACTTTGACATTGTGTTAAACAGTGGAACAGAGGCTCTCACATTTCCATAGGACTGTCAGAATGTACTAAAATCAGCACACTTTACTCAACTGATCTCAAATGTAAGATCTGAAGTGGATGTTCAGAATTTCATATTTTCAAAAAGTATCCATAAAAGCTAAGTTTGCAGAGAGTTTTCAGGCTTGTACTGTGTGTCAGAGATGAACAGAATAATTTCTTCTAACAGAAAGTGTTAAAAAAATATATCCAACAGGAAAGTTGAGCTTTCTTTGTAAGAATATTTTGGACTTATGTACATGATGTCATAAAGTGGTTTTAAACTGTTAGTAGTTAACCTGCCTATACAACATTGTAAGAAATCACAATTACAATGACATGCAGTAGTTTCAGAAAAGGAAAAACTTCAAACTGCATTGGCTTACAGACTTCCTGAGCGTGAATGTAAATTAAAACTTGACTATATGTGCCTGGAGAGGCATTACATACACATATGTGGTGATTTTGTGTTCATCTTAGCACCATAAATATAGCCATAGAGCCCTTCGAAATTATTTTTCTCTCTCTCTCTATTGTGTGCTCTTCTCTGATTGCAATGTATCAAGTTTGTTTAAACAATAGTTTTCTAAGACCATAGAAGAATAATTTATATTAATTCTCAGAATGATTACAACATTCATTTCTTCCCAGTGTCCTCTAGTGTTTTCAGATTTCTGAAAATATCACTTTTTATTTCATTGAACTTGTTAGAAATATTTCTCCCTTCTTTACTGCTTAATAAATATGAATTTATGTATGTATGAGGTATACATTGCTTGCTTCCAAAAATACTCTAGGAGGATTTTTTATTTTTTAGTCATTACCCACAGTGCAGGTTTGTTTTCTGTTCCTTTTCATTTAGTTTTAATTCTACTCCTTTGCAAAGACACACATTCTGGACAATAACTATTGGAGGAACCTTCACGTGGACCAGTATCTATGGTGTCAACCAGTCTCAAATACAAATATATGTCTCCTGTAAGAGCAGATTGCAGGCAAAAATGTAAGTCACACACTATATAACCATCAGTTGTCTCTATGGAAACTCTTGTATAAGTCAAGTTTAGCTCAAGTTTAAGTCTTTTGTATCATGAGATCCCAAGAGATAAATGACATACTTGGTTACAAAAGGCCCAAGCAGAAAAAAGTGATACTGTATGTCTTAAATCAGATATTTGAAAATATTTATATGAATAAGTAAAGCAAATCTTATCAAATCAATTAGCATTTATTGTACCTCTGCTTGTATAGGGACCTATGGGTGATGAAAATTTATAAATATATGGCCCTTGTCATGAAAGAACTTAACATCAAATTAGGAAACATATGGAAGTATGTGAAAAAGTAAAATAAGTAGAGAGATATAGCAGTTTTGTGAAATAATCTGAGAAGAGAGCATATGTTCCAGAATACATATAGGGCCTGGTGTCAGACACAGTCATGGATCTCTAACCTTGCTCTAATACTTGCTGCTTGAGCAACCCTAGGCAGATTAGTCTCTCTGAGCTGCAGTTTCTAAACCTGTAAAAGAAGCATAAGAAATATTTCACATCTCATGGGTGGTACCATAAACTATGGGCTTGGCACACCTGGTTAGACATCTAGTAAGTGCAAGATCCTTTTTTCACATCAACTGATGTGATGTGAAGGGACAGGGTGGGTGAGAGCTTCCTGTTGGCTGAAAATTTCAGAAAGAACATGAGGCCTGCTCATAATCTGGGCAGGTGGAGAAGGGTGGGAAGGTGTTCCAGAGAGGCCCCGTGGCTTGGGCAGAAACACAGAGGCAGGAAGAATGGTGTGTTTGTGGATGCTCAGCCCACTGGACTTGGGCTAACAGTATGGAATGGTGGCTTGTTCTTTCTCTGGAGGCCTTGGACCAGGATGGTGACCACCACTTCCCTTGCTGGTAAATCAGGCTGACTCTACCCGAGTGTGTTTAGGGACCTAAAAACTCTAAGTAGATTGAGTAAGAGAACAAAATATGTGTGGGGTGGGAGAAAAATATTTGTGTTTAAAGATAATATGAAAATGTTGTGATGTCACATGCCAGAACTTAGCACACTGGGAGTAAATTGGTCTTTGGAAAACTTTACAAAGAAAAGGTCTGTATTAATATGGGTATGGAATACCCCAACATGAGCCCAGGAGTTCTAATATTTTAAGGAATTTTTGAAGGAATGTAATTTACATATGCAGTAGTCTCTTGGACTCTCAAATCTATCCTAGAGCTTATACCTGTCCAAAAGTAATAGTGTACAGGCTTGTCTTCTGTTTCTTTGGGAACATGAAGCTGGGCTCCGGTGATCCTTCCACCTCAACCTTCCAAGTAGCTGGAATTACAGGCACCTGCTACCATGCCCGGCTGATTTTTTGATTTATTGTAGAGATGAGGTCTTGCCAAGTTGCCCAGATGGGTCTTGAACCCGCAGGCTCAGGCAGTCCACTCACCTCTCACTGAGATTACAGGCTGAGCCACCGAGCCCGGCTTCATCTGCTTTCTATTACTGGAACTATGGAAAGCACGAGTCTCTACCCCAAAGCCAAGGCCTACTGACGTTGGTTGACAAGGGACAATGTCAGATGTTGGTAAGTGGTCATGTCAAATAAAACAAAATTATTTTAGCAGTATGAAGCTCAGATATAAGTGAGAGGAGGCATTTGAGCAAGAGACTACCTGGCCATCATTTTTTGATGATTCAGAGATGAGATAACAATAACAAAGCATACAGTGATGTTAGTCAGTTCAAGGGAAGAGGGTAGCAGTCTGTGGTTGGACATCTGTTGAGGATGGGTTCTTAGGGAAGTGGACTCTGTAGAGGGCATTAGCAAGTAAGGGTTTATTGGGGATCCAGTACCTAGAGAAGGGAACAAAAGGAAGCAAGATAGGCCAGAGGGAGATGCTGACTGCACTGCACTCTTGTCTCAGAAGGGGCCTTAGAAGGAACTCCAAGGTCAGGCTGACTCTGCTGGCTTGTCCCAAGCTGGAGTGAGAGGACTGGGCCTTTAAATCTCTGAACTCACTAATCAGTGGAGGCAGACTTCCCCAGGGAAGGATGCATGGCTTTGGGGAATCCCCTTCAGCCGAGGGCAACTTGTCGCTGTCCACTGCACACCACTGGAAAAGTCATGTAGGCAACTTAGTGAGAGAAATGCTCACTATTCGACTGCTTATTTAGACATAGCATTCGATGACATTAATACTAATAACATCAATACTTACCAAAGTACTAATTAGAAGCAAGTACCATGCTCTATGATATATGCTGTTTTATTTAGTCCTGTAACTCTGTAAAGTGGACATTGCTGTCTCTAGGTGGAAATTAAGAAACTGAACATGAGAGAGGCTGAATTCCTTGCCCAGGGTCCCAGCTGGTAGAGCCAGGATTTGTGCCCATGACTGATTCCAGTGATGTGGTGTACACCTTTAGACTCTCCTGGAGCACACACAGTATATTGTTTGAGAAGATGCCTGTCCAGGAGGACAAGTTTGCATTCATACTTAGTGTGTGGTTTTAAAGATGACAGTCAAACAAGTTTGGTGAGCCGCTATGTAAGTGCTAGCAGTGTTTAGCACCTTATAATTGCATTACTTTTAAAAGAGAAATGAGTGATAGTCACTGCTCTGTTGACTGTTTAAGTCATTGTTTCATGACAAGAAGTCCTGAAGCAGTATAATTAGATACCATTATAAGGCTAACAATGCCCATGAAACTTCAACCAGAAGGATATACTCATTACATGGAAAAACCCCAACTATTCCATATATTTCCACATAAGCAGGATGTTAGACTAGAATGAAACCAGAAGCATTTTGATAACCAAATGATAATGTGTATTTATTGAACCTAATCTTCAGGGTCTGTTTTGTTCATGCAACAGGTTTCCTAACCTTTGGGATAGAAATTACAATTGTCCCTTGCTGATTTGTTTTTATTTCTTAGGTCTCTCTACATCAACCTTGTAGGACTTTGGATAATCCTCACCTGCTCAGTGCTCTGTGGGCTCGCCCTGTATTCTAGGTACCATGACTGTGATTCTTTAACAGCCAAGAAAGTGTCTGCATCAGACTAGGTTCAGTACCATGTCTTTTTTACCTGTGTATTCGTGACATTCAAAAAGCTTTTTAGTTGTCAGGAAAGAGCATTCATTTTCTTGTGGAGAAGCAACAAGGAGGCACACCGTAATCATCTTTAATTTCTGTAAAGCTTTGGCGAGATGTTATGTTAGTAACTACAGCAAGAATGAAGAGTATAGCATCCAAAATTGAAATACCTGAAACAAGTTTAAGTTGTGTTAAACAGAAATAGCTTGAGACTGGGAGTAGAAATGTAAACACAGTTTTTAATAAATGACACAAACCATGGTCCTGGAGAACATTTTAGGTGTTGCTAGATCGCTCATTTATAAGTGATTTATCTTCCATTTTTGAATGATGGAGAAACATTAAAACATGAACATTTATTCAGTACCAACTATGTGATGAGAGTCTGTGCCAAGAGCTTTATGGAGCTTTATGTGATTCGTTGAATTCCTACAATTCTATAATCCTAATTTTATAGATGAGGGAATGAGTCTCAGAGAGCTTACACAACTTGCCTAAGGTCATATTGCTAATAAGCAAGAATAACTCCAAGTGCCCATCAAATACCAGCCATGGGCCAGGCACTACTGTAAATGCTTTATATACATTTCAACTTTTAATCCTCACAGCCACCCTCTGACACAGGCACTGTGATGATCTCCCTTTCAGAAAGGAGGGACCCAAGACACAGAGAAACCAAGTAGGTCACTAGCTAGAAAGCCTGGAGCCAGGACTCATACCCAGCAAGCTGTTACCAGAGTCCTAGCTTGGAAACTTTGTGCCGTATATCATCTTTCAACAAGTTTAGCTAGCATTCAAACCCAGGACTGCCTGACTCCAAAGCCTGAGTTCCGGCCAAAATTATTTTCTAAGACTGGATTGTAGAGCAAGTGTGCAGGAGACTCACTAGCATGAAGGTGGGTTGGATTTTCTGTGAGTGCCAATGTGTCATATATCCCCAGATACAACCTCACGGGATGAGAAAATGAGAGCAGCCCTGAGCTGTGTACCTCAGCCCTCTCTTGACCTATGCCTCCTTTTGACAAACAACCTCCCTCTTCTCAGAATCCTATGTCACCTTTCCTGTGGAGATGAAGGCACTCTCTTGTTATAGTCCCCCTCATCAAGAATACTTTGTGATTGTTGTCAGTCTTTATTATCTGTAGTTGTATCCTGAAGACAACAGGGATTTTTTTTTTGAGTTGGAGTCTCACTCTGTCGCCCAGACTGGAGTGCAGTGGCCGCTCCCGGCCACCCGCAGCCTCGACCTGCTGGGCTCCGGCGATCCTTCCGCCTCAGCCTTCCAAGTAGCCGGAATGACAGGCGCGCACTACCACGCCCGGCTAATTTTTTGATTTATTGTAGAGATGAGGTCTCGCTGCCCAGGTGGGTTTAACAAGCTTTTAATGTCCCTTCCCTTTACCCTGGGCAAAAAAGAATTCCTCCAACTTCCTATCTTTGAGCCGTCTTGTCGTAGGATCCATTCAGGGTGTCTTGCTCACAGGGTCTAGAGCCTGTGCTAAGTTTTCTCCCCAAATGGATGTTTCCAAGACTGTGTCCATTTTTTTTTTCTTTTTTCTTTTCGTTATTTCAATAGCTTTCGAGGGTAAAAGAAGTTTTTGGTCTGGGGGTTAAGTGTAGCCCCCTCCTGTGTACATTGTACCTGATCAGTGATTTCTGCTCCCTCCCCCTCGTCGTCCTTCCCCGCTCTGAGTCACCAGGGTCCACTGTGCTGTCCACTATGTCTTTGCAGATCCTTAGTTTAGCTCCCAGGACTGTGTTAACTAATGAGTTAATGCAATGGACATTTCCCTGGGAACACAGTGCAAATAAGACAATGGAAGAGCATGTCAGAGCCTCACCCTCAGGAGAGCCAGGATATGTTTCTGCTGCCTTCTGCTACTGTTCACCCCCAGGAAGCAGGGTTCATGGTGGTACCTCAACAGAGTTTACTGTCTTCCAGTCTATCAATCTTATCTCATTGATTCCACCTGTACCTGAGGACACTTCTCAGCTATGACACGATCACCTGCAGATTTTTGAGAAAGTTGATGATAGGACCTTGTTTTAACACAATGGATGGAAACTTTGGCTTATGTATGGAATATTTTAAAAATTTAAACATTTAAAAAATTTTAAATTTGTTGTTTGTTTGTTTGTTTAGAGACTAGGTCTCACTATGTTGCCCAGGCTGGTCTTGAACTCCTGACCTCAAGCAATCCTTCAGGGTCCACCTTCCAAAGTGCTGAAATGACAAGTCTGACCCACTATGCCCTTAAAATTTAAACCTTTATGATATCTCGGGAAAATTGGATCTTGGCCTCATATAAGTTCTAGTCTCCTTTTCTGAGAATAAAGAATTAGTATGCTTCGGAGAAAACATTCCTAAAACTACTCAACATAGATCTTTTCAACAGTGGAAGAAGTTCTTCCACATCCTAGCAACATACTGTTGTTCAATGAAATTGAAGAGGCAGTGGGAGCTGGTAAGGTAGGACATGCCATCTATTCAGTGCTGTGAAAGAAGAAATCAATAATGTTTCAGTGCAGATGAGAGACACCCTTCTGAAAAATTGTCTACTTAGTACTCTTGATTCAGATACTGATTTTGCAGAAAGCCCTCCATCTGACACTGTCACAACTTGATTAGCCTTATTTAATATTTATTTGTCTTATATTATATGTGGCTAAAATGACATCTTCAGTCCTGGGCAGTGACTGAGGTTCACAAAATGGCCATGAGTCATCAAGTAAAATTAAGGGAATGCTGCTAATGTAAGCATGGGAGTGTGTAAAATATTTCCTTAACAATGACTTATTATATATCCACAAATTACTTCATGTCAAATAAGAATGTGATAAATACATGGTATGTAAATCTTTACATTTCTTATCGCAGATTTTGTCAATGGTTGTCTTTTTATCTTATGCATCGGTCACCAGTTTTATTTATAGCTCTTTACATAGCTTTTGGTAAAGATGACTCTACATGCATAATTACTTTGTATTCACAGAATATCTTAGTAAATAAATATAAATTAAAAATGACTTTTCTTAAGGTTTCCAACAAAAGACTTGTTACAGTATTTCAAAGAATAACAACTACTTTGCATTGAGCACTTATATTACATATGCTGTATTAAGAGCTTGACATGGATTGTCAAATTTAACTTTTACAGCAGCCCTATTAGGCTGATATTATTACCACTGTTTAATAGATGTTGAAGCTGAAACTCAGAGAAGTTCAGCAACAACAGCTGTACCTGCCTGAATCCACAACCTGTTTACCTTATAACTGTGATGTTGTCTTCATTCAGTGTTAGCAGTTAGAGTTTGATGTTTGGTATTTGGAAATTTCAATTGTGTGAAATAGCTTCTGTCAGTTCCTGAAGAACACAAAGTGAATGAGGCATTATTTAATTTTATTCGGTAGCAAATAGAACCAGGAGTAGATTCTGGAATTTTTCAGCTCATGCCTTATTTGGTCCTGGACATTCGGCAAGATTATCCAGGCCTTCCTGGACTTTTTGTGGCCTGTGCTTACAGTGGAACATTGAGGTATGAACTATGACTCTAACATGATGGGAACTATGATGGAATATTTCTTTTATTATTAAATTCTTTGGGGGAGAAGCTGAATTCTGGGCATGGGTGCAGCGGCTCAAAGCAGGCAGTCTTCTGCACGTGGTCTGCATCTTCTCTGTGGTTTGCCCGCCTTCATGGCTAGAATCCTGTGGTCAGCAGGCACCACTTTTAACCAGGCCCCTGCCCTCGAAGGCACCCTCATATACCCCATAGAGTCACACAATGATGCTCAGTTGATGGCAACTTCCACTTGTTATCAAAACTAGGTGCCCACAGCCTTGGTTCAAAACACACATGCAGCTAAACATGGTTAGCTGGAAAATGAGAATTCTGTCTTCCATCTACATGTTGAATAATGTACACTGTCCAGAGAACCTTGGGTTTGTAATTTAACATATTCATTGCATTTGTTTCTTGTATTTGCTGAAGAGAATTGTTATGGTCACACGTACAGTGTATGCAGGCTGAATAATATACACTGCCCAAAGAACCTTGGGTTTGTAATTTAACAAATTTATTGAATTTGCTTCTTGTATTTGCTCAAGAGAATTGTTATGGTCACATATACAGTGTGTGCTGGCCAGGATCTGGAAATTAATATTGTTGATATTTAGGGCATATATTAGTAAGGGTTTATGACAGTCCTTTTTATACACGGAGAAAATGATGTTTCAAGTTGTTACGTATGTTAATAGTAATACTAAGTCATCTATGTAGAGTATTTTCATAGACACTGAGGATTAACAGCAAAATGGTAGCAACGTTGACACACCCTTTCTCTTTTACTGTCAAGCCTATAGGTGTTGCCTGAGTCATTCTTGGATGATGACGGTTTCCAGAAAGAGGGTGTCATGATCATTAAAAATAAAATAGCAGAAATCTGGTTATACTTTAAAAGTGGCTTTTTTTACTCATTCCTACTTAAAATACAACTCCAGGTGACATGTGACAGATCAAAGCTCTGTTTTCCCCGCAGCACACTGTCCTCCTACTGTATTAACACCTTGGCTGCCGTGACTGTGGAAGACCTCGTCAAACCTGGCTTCAGGTCCCTCTCAGAACGGTCTCTGTCTTGGGCTTCCCAAGGAATGAGTAAGCATCTGTTTCCACGATGCGATTTTAGTGCAGAGAGATGATTTTTTTGAGACACCAGAGATTCTTTTCCACCAGAGATGTCGAGTGAGAATCTCTGAGTGTGAGTGTGCATCCATAGGTGTGTGCCTGTGACTTGACTGAACATGACCATGTTTGCAATCCAGAGGTGGGCGATATCTAAACGATTGTCAGTGGACCACAAGGGATAATTTCCAGGGGTCCTATGTGGCTATCCTTCATTTCTACCTTCTTCCTATCCTAATTTGTGTTAAATTATTAGCCACACACTTGTAAAAATTCAACTCTTTTTCTTTTCAACTTCAGTGCACAGTTATAAGAAATATCCTTAGTTTGGCACTAAGAGCCACACTTTTCTGGATTACCTGAAAGGACACTGTCAGTTTTAAGTACATGTTCTGTGTGTATGAATTAACAGTAACAAAGAGTAGTATGATTTCTGACTGATCTTGATTATTCTTTCTGCTCACGTACACTACCCTGGAATTTTCAACTTCTGCTTTTAGATTATAGAAGCTTATGAGGGGTAAAATGCTAGCTTTAATGGAAAGGTTTAAGGGTCCCCCATTCCCAGATGTCCCCAATGTAATACCTGACTCAAAGAAATCTTGCCGGGGTACTTCATTCTTCATTTCACCTCTTGGGTGTTTTGGAATGAATGACTAACATATTTGCTTTTGAAAAAGAATCTTTAACCTCAGTTCAACAATACTAATAGACTGTCAAAGAATTAGTAAATGAGACTCTGTTTTGAGCCATAATTCTGTATATAATTGTTATGACTGTATCCTGGAATAAGTGCTTAATTTATATACTTTAGGGTTCCTTAAATTTAAATAGCAATACATCATTTTATTGTGTGCCCAATTTTAATTTTAGCGCATAATATCAGAATTATACAATGCTTCCTACAGAGTGTTTAGGCAGGTTCATTATAGGCTTATTGAAATTATGTGGTCTAGTAGAATGAATAGATGCCCTTGAAACCAGTCTCGCTGCATCAACCTGCTAGCTGATAGTCTTGAGGAAATACAATAACCACATGAGCCTCTATTTCTTCATACAGAAAAGGGTCACAGAAATACCAAACAGGATCATTATAAGGTTTTGAGTTGATACATATAAAACAAGAAGGCCAGGTGCAGTGGCCCACACCTATAATCCCAGCGATTTGGGAGGTGAGGCAGGAGAATTACTTGAGACCAACCTGGGCATCATAGCGAGACTTTGTCTCTACAAACAAATCAAAAAGTAGCTGGGCGTGGTGGCACACAGCTGTAGTCCCAGCTACTTAGGAGGCTGAGGCAAAAGGATTGCCTGAACCCTGCAGGTCAAGCCTGTAGCGAGCTGTGATCAAACCACTGAACTCCTGCCTGGCCAACCGCGTGAGACTTGACAAAAAACAAAAACAAAACAAAACAAAAAAACCCCACAAGACTCAAGAAGCACTAGCTGGGGCTCATAGAATGATGTTGATGAAAATGACACATCGCCTTTGCTAATACGGATGAGATTTTTACTTATTTTGAAGGGTGCTATGAAATCATAATCTTAAGGAATGTGCAGTGAAGACAGCATGGAGAAGAACGTGGCAGATGACTTGACAGTATGTTTCCAATAACGTTAACTACCAAAAGCCATAATGGTGTCTATTCATGACCTATCCTATAAAGAAGAATCAAGCTAAATATGTTGGAAATACTATTTATGCTAGGATTGAAAGGCATACAAATCTGCCTGCTATCTGTCACCTGACATCAGTACCTGTGTTTTAAAAAAAGAAAGAAAAAAAGAACATGAAAGAAAGAAAGACATATACAAATCATTGCCAACAAGAGCTCTTTGAAAAAAATCAATGTAAGGTTTTCCATTCAGGTGCAGTGAGATTACCCAACATATTTAACACAGGGCTGAGTGCTGAATAATTGAGATAAAAGTAGCATAATATAAAGAATGCAATAATTTTATGATGAGCAGATTTCCCATTTATCTTTTCTGTATTTTGAATTTTGGATGTGAGAAAGATACAGACAGATTTTGGGTGACTTTTGTGAACGGAATTCTAAAAATATATTTTTGCATATTTCCTGTTTCCTATCATTTTGAAAGTAATACGTGTACCTGGAGTAAACTTAGGAAAATCTGCAAGTCAAAAGAGAAAAAAAAAATACATTATCTGACCTCCAGTGGTGATCTGAGAAATTCTATATAGAAGTTTGGGGGAGTGTGGCAGAAGGGGAAAATTCCTTTCTTTGCTAGTTTAGTAGGAAAGGCTTGGAGATGCTGATGGAGATTATGAAGAGGCATATGGTCCCCAAACACCCCTGTGTATGGATTGCCACCTCCCAGGGAAACCAGTGCTTCAGTCAGAAGACTCTAGTGTCATGTTTATGACGCTCCTTCCCTGCCTTGCTGTACAGAGCAGGGCTGAGTTGTGTTCTATTTCTGGCGAACTGAAAACAGAGAACTGAGCCTCCCATTATATCCAAACGTTTAAGGAGGATTAGATGCATATGTAATCTAGCTCTTAGTTTGAACGCCCCGTAATTCTTTACTTATTTAACCTCCTGTTGTAACTAATCCTGGGACACTGTGCAAAAGCTTGTTTATCCTGCTGGCCATTCATGACCGCGGTAATATTATTCATGTTGCCTCAAAGGTGTGGTGCCTTAGTCTGTTGAAAATTCTAATTCTCTGGGTCTAGATTTTGCACTGGCTTTTCCGTCGTCCATCTATGTGTGCTGTATGAAGCCCTGTGTATTGCAATGGCTGCGCTGGCATCGGTAATGGGCGCTTTGTTACAGGTGAGAGCTGACCCGGAGGTTTAAGTCACGGTCACCACATTCTTTTTTTAAATGTTGGAGAGACCACCCTTCCAGACTTCTCTCAATATATATCTATGCATAGACATATCAAAGGGCAGAGATGACTACGGTCTTTACAATTTTTAAAAATTAAACTTTCTATTTTGAGATAATTGAGGATATACATACTGTCGTATGCAGAGAGATGCCCTTGAATTAGTTTCCCTCAATGGTGACATCTTTCCAAAACATCTTTCAGTGGTCAAGTCAAGGTACAGGACTGTTCCATCACCAAAAGCCCCCCCACCATACCCTCTTGTGGCTACACCCACGTCCCTTTGAAGTATTTAAAGTGTTTTTGCTGTATTTTATGAAATATTTAAGGTGTTTGCAGTATATTGGATAAAACCGAAGTTTTTATTTAAAATGTAAAACTCCATTTTGTGACTTGTCTCCATGTTATTAACTTGTTATTAAACTTCTGTGTGACTGATGCAAGAACGTTAAAATTTTGCTCATAAACAACCCTCACAGCCCTACGCCCCACCCAGTGTTCTAACAGTTTCCCCCTTATCTGAGTATACTATGTACCCCCTTATTGGAGTATACTATGTGTCTCCTTATCTGAGTATACTGTGTGCCCCCTTATCTAAGTGTACTATGTGTCAAACCCCAGAACGTGTTTCATGTGTTTATCTCTGTAATGACTCAGTTTCCCAACTGCTTTTGCCTATAGAGACCCCCCGCAAATTTCATTCATCATCAAGAGTCTGGGAGGCATGAGCCCCCTTTCGACCACTGGCTTTAATAAAGGGCTTACTTATTAATTTGACCTTTAATTGGGCTAGTTATTTGATTTCTAGCAGTTCATATATAACACGTCCTCCCCTGCTCCCTCCTTAACTCCTGGCAACCACTCATCTGTTCCCCATCTCTACACTTTTTCAGGTCAAGAATGTTACATGAATGGAATAACCTAGATGTAACCCTTTCTACTCAGCATACATCTCTGGGGAGTCACTCAGGTTGTTGCCTGTATCCATTGTCTGTTCCTTTGTGTTGTTGAATAGTATTCTCTGGTATGAGTATACCAGTTTATTTAAACAGTCACCTGATGAAGGACATATGGATTGTTTCTGGTTTTGAGTATTACAAATAAATCTGCTACTAACATGTATGGACAGGTTTTTGTGTGAGTCTTAAGTCTTCATTTCTGTAGTGTCACTGCCCAGGAGTACAGTTTTAAGCCTCTGGGTTAGCTCTAACCTGTAGCAAAACGCCCATCACTGATGCCAGTGCAGCCACAGTGCAATTTTATCTAAATGTTTACATTTTAAAGAAGTTGTAAAATTGTCTTCTAGAGTGACTGTGCCATTTTTATACCACTAGCATGTATAGCTGGTCTAGTTTCTCTTTATTCTCTCCAGTATTTAATGGTGTCACCACTTTTTTATTTTATCCATATTGATGGGTATCTAAGATATCTCTTATGGCTTTGATTTACACTTCCCTAATGGCTAATGGTGTCGAACGTTTTCCTCAGGAGCTTATTTGCCATCTGCATGTCTTCTTCCATAAAATATCTTAATGTTGTTTCTTTTTTAAAAATGTATTCTATATGCCAGCTTTTGGTCTAATGTGGTTTTCAAATATTTTCTTTCTCTGTAGTTTGTCTTCTTATCCTCTAAACAGGGTCTTTCAGAGAAAAAGATTTTTAGTTTTGATGAAGTCCAGTTTATCAATTGGTTCCTCTATGGATTGTGTTTTTTGGTGTGGAGTCTAAGAACTTCACCTGCTTCTAGATCCTGAAAAGTTTCGTCTGTGTTTCTTTCTAACAAGTTTTAGAATTTGACATCTTATATTTGTCTATAATCCATTTGGAGCTAATTTTTGTGGAAAGTATGAGACTTAGGTTGACATTCATTACCCTCCACCATGGATTTCCGAGCAGCACCATTTGTGGAAAAGGCTTTGTTCTACTTACTTGCCTTTGTACTTTTGTACTTTTGTAGAAAATAACTTGGGCATATTTGTGTGGGTCCATTTCTGGATTCTGTTCTGTTCCACTTATGTATGTGTCTGTTCTTCTGCTAGTATGACACCATTTTAATTGCTGTATCTTTAAGTCTCAAAATCTCAAATTTTTTTCTGTTGGTATAGTCTTTGAAATATTCTACATAAACCATCATGACATCTTCAAGCAGGGGCGATGTTATTTCTTTCTTTGCAAACTGTATGTATGCCTTATATTTCCTTATTGCACTGGCTTCACCTTCCACATCACTTTGAATAGGAGTGGTGATAGTGGAAACCTTGCCTGTTTTCCCAGTATGAATGGGGATGCGCTATACCCATTCCCCTAAGTTTCTGTTTTTCTCAGAGTTTTTATTTTAAGTGGGTGTTGAGGCAGTTTCTTTTGCTCGTACCAGCTCTGGCATGTCATTCTTTCTTTTTTCTCTTCTTTCTTTAATAAACTTTGTTTGAAAACCTAAAAAAATAAAAAAATAAATGAGTGTTGGATTTTGTAAAATGTCTTTTCTGCATCAATTGACATGATTGTGATTTTCTTGTTTAGTCTGTTGACATGGTAGATTACATTGACTTGTTTTTTTAATTCTGAACCTGCCTTGCATACCTGAAATATACTTTGGTCATAGTGTGTAGCTCTTTTTATATATTGCTGAATTCTAAATGCTAATATTTTATTAAGGATTTTTGCATCTATATTCATGAGAGATATTGATCTGTAGCGGTTCTCTCTCTCTCTCTCTGTGTGTGTGTGTGTGTGTGTATGTGTGTGTGTGTGTATGTTTGTAGCAGAGTCATAATAGCTTCATAAAATAAATTGGGAAAAATTGTCTTTTCTGTTGTCTGAAAGAAATTGTTTTAAATTGGTGTCAGTTCTTCCTTAATTATTTGGTAGACTTCTCTGATAAACACATTTGAGCCTGGATTTTCTTTTTTGAGTTTTAAAATTATGAACTTAATTTTCTTAACAGCTTGAGAGCTATTCAAATTATCTGTTTCATATTGGATGGATTGTGATAGTTTGTGTTTTTGAGTAATGGTTCTATTTTATTTACGTTGTCAAATTTATATGTATATACTTGTCTATAATATCTCCATATTATCCTTTTGATGCCTGCAGGGTCTATAGTGATATCCCTGTTTTACTCCTAATATTGGTAATATATGTCTTTTTTTCTAATCTTACTAGAGGCTTGTCAATTTTATTAATATTTCCTAGAACCAGCTTCTTTTTTCTTTGGCATTTTCATGGGGTTTTTTGTTTTCAATAATTGATTTTTATTTTATCTTTATTATTTCCTTTCTTTTTGCTTTGGGTTTATCTTGCTCTTCTTGAGGTGATACCTTGTATTATTGATTTGAATCTTCCTTTTTCTAATGTGTGCATTTACTGCTGAAGATTTCCATCTCAACACTTGGTTGGCTGTGTACCACAACTCTTTTTTAAAAAATTTTATTTTAAAGATGTGGGGACAATTCAGGGTTAGGTATACAATTGATCATTGCACAGGTAATGTTTGGGCTTCACTTTGGTCTCCACTTCACCTGGTTGGAGATCAGGTACCCTTACTAAAGACATATGACTTCTCCTTCCCTCCCCTGGCAGTTTCCCACTACTGCCAATCCCTTTCTTACAGAAAAAGAATTATGATAATTCTTCAGGGTCCACTTATGAGTGAGAACATGTGGTATTCAATTCTTTGTTTCTGTGATAGATCACTGAGTATTATAGACTCTATGTCCATCCAAGTTGCTGCAAAGTTCACAATTCTGTCCTTTATGGCTGCGTAATATTCCATCATGTATTTGTACCACATTTTTTTTTATCCAGTCCACTTTGGGTGGGCCGCATGGTTGGTTTGATGTTTTTGCTATTTTGAATAATGCTACAATAAACATGCATGTGCAGGTATCTTTTTCATAGAGTGATTTGAGTTCATCTGGGTATATTCCCAGAAGGGAGATTGCTGGGTCATATAGAAGGTCAATTTTTAGACCTTTTAGGAATTGCCACACTGTTTTCCACAGAGTTTGTACTAGTTTACACTCTAGCCAACAGTGTAGAAGTGTACCTCTCCAGCACCTGTTGTTTTTGAATTATTGATAGCCATTCTGACTGGAGTGAAGAAGTATCTCAGTGTGGTTTTAATTTGCATTTCTTTGATGATTAGTGAGGCTGTTGGTTGCTTGTATATCTTCTTTTGAGAAGTATCTATTCATATCTTTTGCCCATAGGATTGTTTGTTGTTATCTTTTTGGCTTGTTTGAGTTCCTTGGATTTCCTAGATGTTAGGCTTTTGTCAGACATACAGTGGCAAATATTTTTTCCCGTTCTGTGGGCTATCTCCTCACTCTCTTGATGTTTTCTTTGTCTTTGAAGAAGCCTGTCAGTTTGATGAGGTCCCACTTGTCTACCTTATCTCTTATGGTATGGGCACTTGGGGTTTTGATCAGGAATTGGTTGTCAGTTACAATTTCCATAAGGGTGTCTTCTGCATTTTCTAAGGTTCTCATGGTTTGAGCTTTTGCAGTTAGGTCTTTGATCCACTTAGAGTTGATTTTTTGGTATGTTGATAGGTAAGAGTCCTGTTTTAATCTTCTTCATGTGGTCAGCCAGCTTTCCCAGCACCATTTACTGAATAGGTTTTCCTCTCCTCAGCGGTTGTGAGTAGAGGCTTTGTTGAAGATGAGTTGGTTGAGAAATTGAGGTTTTGCTTCCCGAATCTCTATTCTGTTCCTTTGGTCTATACATCTGTTCTTGTTCCAAAACAGGCTCTTTTGATCATTATAGCCTTATAATAAAGTTTAAAGTCTGGAAGTGTGATACCTCTCGCTTTGTTTCTTTGGATGTCCTCTTTGTTTTGACTCTTTGTGGTTGTTTATGTTTCCATATGAATTTCTGTATTGTTGTTTTCAGGTCTGAGAAGAACCCTGTTGGTAATTTAATGGGTATTGTGCTACATCTGTATTGCCTTGGGTAGGATGGATATCTTAACAGTGTTGATTTCTCCAATTCATGAGCATGGAATATTTTTTCATTTCCTTGGGTCATTTTTTGATTTACTTGAGCAGTGTTTTGTATGTTTTGTTGTAAAGGTCTTTCACTTCTCTTGTTAGGAAGATGCTGAAGTATTTCATTTTTTGTTGTTGTTGCTATTGTGAATGGGATTGTGCTTTTGATTTGGTTCTCTGCCTGCTTGTTGTTGGTGCATAACAATGTGACTGTCTTTTGCACACTGATTTTGTACCATGAGACTTTGCCAAAGTTCCTTATTAGTGTAAGAAGTTTTTTGACAGATTCTTTCAGATTTTCAAGGTATAGAATCATATCATCAGCAAATAGGGATAACTTGATTTCCTCTTTTCCTGTGCGAATGCCTCTGATTTCCTTCTCTCATCTGATTGTTCTAGCTAGGACTTCCAGCACTATGTTGAACAGGAGGGGTGAAAGTTGTCAACCTTGTCTTTTTCTGGTTTTCAGGGGAAATACTTCCAATTTTTGTCTGTTTACCAATATGTTGTCTGTGGGCTTAATGTAGTTGGTTCTTACTATTTTGAGGTATGTTTCCCCTATGCATAGGTGTTCAAGGATTTTTAATCAAGAAGGGATGCTGGATTTTATTAAAAGTTTTTTCAGTGTCTAATGATATAATCATGTGGTTCCTATTTTTACATCTCTTCATGTATTTAATTACATTTATGGTCTTGCAGATGTTGAACCAGCCCTGCATCCTGGGGATGAAGCCTAGGTCATGGTTGACAATTTTTGAGATGTGTTGTTGGATCCAACTTGCTAGAATCTTGTTGAGTATGTTTACCTCTATGTTCGTCAGCGATATTGGCCTATAGTTCTCTTTGTTTGTTGATCTTTACCTGGTTTGGGTATCAGTATGATGTTAACTTCATAAAATGGTTTGGGATCAGTTACATGTTTCTCGACTACTTGGAATACTTTTAATATAATTGGTATCAGCTCCTCCTTGTATGTTTTGTAGAACTCTGCTGGAAAGCCATCTGGTCCAGAACTTTTCTTGTGTCTAGTTTTCTTATGACATAGTCAATTTCCTGGGTTATTATTGATCTATTTAGAATCTTGAGTTCTTCTTGTTTCAACCTGGGGAGGTTGTGTGATATCAGAAAGTTCTCCATTTCCTTTAGGTTTTCAAGTTTGTCTCAACAAAGTTGTGCATTGTAATCTTTGATAATTTTTTGTATTTCTTCAAGGTCTGTTGTGATTTGATCTTTTGCATTTCTGATTATGTTTATTTGAACTTTCTCTCTCTTTTTCTTGGTCAGTCTGGCTAGGGGTCCATCAATCTTGTTTATTCTTTTCAAGAACTAACTTTTTGTTTCATCGATTTTTTCTATGATATTTTGTCTTCTATGTCCTGTATTTTGGTTTTAACTTTGGTGACCTGGATTCTTCTGCTGAACTTAGAGTTTTTGTGGTCTTATTTTTCCAGCTCCTTTAGGTGATTTGTTAGGCTGTTAACTTGTGATCTTTCCGTTTTCTTGATGTGTGTTCATAAAGAAATGAATTCCCCTCTTAGTACTTTTTTCATGGTATCCCAGAGGTTTTGGTAAGATGTGTCTTTATTTTCATTTATTTCCAGAAATTCTTTAATTCCTGCTTTGATTTCCATGTTTATCCAGGAGTTGTTCAGCATTGGGCTGTTTAGTGTCCATGTCTTTGTGGGATGTGGGATAACTTTGTTGGTGTTGATATTTATTTTTATTCCACTGTGGTCTGAGAAGGTGCATAGGAGTGTTTTTTTTTTTTTTTTTTGAGTTGGAGTCTCACGCTGTCACCCAGACTGGAGTGCAGTGGCCACTCTCGACCACTGCAGCCTCAACCTGCTGGACTCTGGCGATCCTTCTGCCTCAGCCTTCCAAGTAGCTGGAACTACAGGCGCGTCCTACCATGCCCGGCTAATTTTTTTATTTATTGTAGAGATGAGGTCTCACCAAGGGGAGTGTTTTGATCTTGAATTTGTTTATACTTGACTTCTGGCTGAGAATGTGGTAGATCTTGGAGCATGTTCCATGTGGTAATAAGTAGAATGTATATTCCATGGTTGTTGGGTGGAATGTTCTGTAGGTATCAATTAAATCCATTTGGTCAAGTGTCATATTGAGGTTCTAGATCTACTTGTTGATTTTTTGTCTTGATAATCTGTCTAGGGTTGTTAGTGAAATATTTAAGCCCCCATCTATGATAGTGTTAGAGTCAATATCTTTTTTTAGTTTACCTAGAAACTACTTTAAAAAGGTTGGTGCTCCTATGTTGGGTGCATATATGTTTAGGATACTTCTTTTTGATGGATTGAACCTTTAATCATGTAATGACCTTCCATATCTTTTAAAATTTTTGATAGTGTAAAGGATATTTTGTCTGCTATTAAGATAGCAACTCCTGCTTGCCTTTGTTTTCTGTTTACCTGAAAATTTGCTTTCCATCCTCTTACTTTGAGTCTGTGAATGTATATTCTGGTGAGATGAGTCTCCTAGAGACAGCATATTGTTGTGTCATGTTTTTAAATCCAGTTTGCCATTCTGTATCTTCTTAGTGGTACATTTATTCCACTCACATTTTCGCTAATTATTGAGAGGTGAGAATTTGTCACTGTCATGAGGTTCTTATAGGGTGTTTTGTTGTTGTTGTTGTTTCTTTCTTTGTTGGTTTTCTTTTGATTTTGGGGATTGAAATTTTTAAAATTTTCTTTGAGACGGGATTTTGGCACATGGATTATTTAGAAATGTGTTACTTAGTTTATAAATATTTTAAGATATCCTGTGATAGTTTGGTTATTGATTTCTAGTTTGATTCTATTGTGATTGAAGAACATATTCTGTATGATTTCAGTTCTTGTTGAAATCTGTTCTATGGCCCAGGATATGGCATTTTGGTATATATGTTCCATGAATACATGAAAGAATGTGTATTCTTCTGTTGTTAGAGTGTTCTATAAATATAAATTAAATCTTGTTTGTTGATGGTGTTGCTGAGTTCCTCTATGTCCTTGCTGTGTAGTCATTTTGTCAGTTGTTGAGAGGAGGTAGTGAATTATTCAATTATAATTATGTATCTGTCTATTTTAGTTCTATCAGTTTTTGTCCCATGTGTTTTATAGCTCTGTTGGTGCCTATGCATTTAAGGCTGTCTTCTTAAAGGAGGAAATTTTTTATTATTGCACAGTGTCCTTATCTGTCTGATAATTTCCTTTGCTCTGAAGTCTAATTTATCTGATATTAATATAGTTATTCCCACTTTTCTTTTTTTTTTTTTGGCTTTTTTGAGTCAATGTCTCACTCTATCACCTAGGCCACCACAGTCTCAACCTGCTGGACTCAGGAGATAATTCTGCCTCATGCTCAAGTTCCCAAGTAGCTGGTACTACAGGTGCATGCCGCCATGCTCTGCTAATTTTTTTTTTATTAATTACAGAGACAGGGTCTCGCCATGTTGCCCAGGTTGGTTTCCAACCTCTGGACTCAGGCAATCCTCATGGCTCTGCCTCCTAAAGTTCTGGGATTACAGGCATGAGCCACTGCACCCAGCTGCTTTCCATTGATTAATGGTTGCATGATATGTCTTTTCCTATCTCTTTACTTTGAGATTGCCTACACTGTAATATTTGAAGTGGATGTTTTTGTAGATAACACAGAGTTGGATCTTTTATTTTTAATCTATCCTGCTAATCTCTGTCTTTTCATTGATGTTTTTAGACTACTCACATTTAATATAATTATTGGTATATCAGGGCTTAAGTGTGTCATTTTTGTTTATTTGTTTGTTCTTTCTATTTTCTTTTTTTCTGCTTTCCTATAGATGACTGAACACTTTTTAGAATTCAGTTTTGGTTTATCTATATTGTTTTGAGCTAGTCTCTTTGTATAGTATTTTTAGTGATTTCTTTAGGTGTTACATTAAATACTTACAACTTATTAGTGTACTGGTTTTGTTATTTTACCAGTTTAAGTAAAGTATACAAACCTTACCTCTTTTTCTGTTCTTGTACTCTTCCTTGTTTATAATGTAACTATCTTAAATATTTCCTCCACATACATTCAGAATCACATCTGACAGTGTTATAATTTTTGCTTGAACTGCCAAACATAATTTAGAAAACTCAAAGGAGAAAAAAACCCATTATATTTATCCACATTTTTGCTTACTGCTTTCTTCTTCCTTCCTGATATTGCAAGGTTCCTGCATTGTATCATTTCCCTTCTGTTTAGAGAACTTCCTTTAACCATTCTTTTAGCATAAGATGTGCTGTCATCAAATTCTCTTAGCTTTCCTCCATCCCAGAATGTTGTGATTCTCCACTCTATTTCCAAGTAATATTTTTGCTGGATATAGAATTCTGATTGCTGGTTCCTTTATTTTTCCCAGCAGTTGAAAAATGTTTTGCCACTTTCATTTGATCTTGACTATTTGGGATGAGAAATCTGCTGCCATTCTAATTGTTTCCCCTGCAGGTAAGAAGTCATTTTTTTTTTCAAATTCTGCCTGTGTTCAGGATTTTTTTATTTTGTCTTAGTTTTCAGAAGTTTAACTGTGATGTGTCTTGGTGTGTATTTTTTTTGTTTGGGGTTTGTGATATGTCTTGGCATGTGTTTCTTTGGGGTTGCTCAGCATCTTGAATCTGTAGTCTTAAGTCTCGTGCCAAATTTGGGAAGTTCAGACCTTAATTCTTTGAGTACTTTTCTTGTTTTTTTTTTTTTTTTGAGTTGGAGTCTTACTCTGTTGCCCAGACTGGACTGCAGTGGCCACTCCCGGCCACTGCAGCCTTGACCCACTGGGATCCAGCGATCCTTCTGCATCAGTCTTCCAAGTAGCTGGAATTACAGGCGTGTGCTACCACACCCAGCTAATTTTTTGATTTATTGTAGAGATGAGGTCTCGCCAAGTTGCCCAGGCAGGTCTCGAACCCGCGGGCTCAGGCAATTCACTCACCTCAGCCTCCCAAAGCATGGGATTACAGGCTGAGCCAAGGAGCCGTGCTTCTTTGAGTACTTTTCAACACCACCTTCTTCTCTTTTTCTCTGGGATGCTGATGAACTGAATGTTCTTTTGGTTATAGTTCCACAAATCCAAGAAGCTCATTTAATTTTTCTTCAGTCTATTTCCTCTCTGTTGTTCAGTTTGGCAAACTTCTTTTGATCTATTGTGTAGTTCAATGATCATTTCCCTGTCCCCACTGTCCTGCTGTTGTGTCCATTAATTGAGATTTTTATTTCAGTTTTTGTATTTTTCAGTCTAAGTTCCTCATTCAGTTCTATATACTTCCTATTTCTTTGCTGAAGTCTTTTAACTTTTCATTTTTTTCCAAGGTGTTTTAATTGTTAAAGCATTTTTATGATGCTGCTTAAACTTTTTAATCAAATAATTACAATATTTTTGTCATCTCTCTATTGGTATTTATAGATTGTCTTTAAATTCAGTTTGAGATCTTCCTGCTTCTTGCTATGGAAAGTGAATTTCAATTGAAACCTGGACATTTTTATATTATGTGGTGAGATGTTGGATCTTACTGACTGTTCCTGTTTCAGCTGGCAGCACCTCAGTAGGGTAAGGGCAGATGCTGCCTCATTACTGCCCAGGTGGGGAATAGAAGTCCAGGTCCCACAGTTGGCCTCAGTTGACACCTGAGGGAGGAACACTTTGCCATGCTGTGTAAGAGTGTGCAGTATACTACTAGACATATTGCAGCTGTAAGATTAATGATAGTGCATAAGGTTCACTCAAGTACCTTGCAGAGCTATACCACATGTCACTTAGTAGTATGATGTAACCTGTCCCAGAAATTTTCAACCCTGGCCTGGGGATTTCCAAGAGACAAGACCACCTTAGCACAGATGAAACTTTCATAAATCTTAGAAAAAGGCTTATCCTTATAATCATAGCTTAAATTTCCTTTATAAAAAAAAACACTTGGTAACTGACTTGGACTGAATATATGTATAAGAAAAGGAAGAGGATCTCTCACACTCTCAGAATTGTCCCTGAATGGAGACCCTTTGGTTGGTTCATGATTGGACTCCCTGACTGTTTCTGGCCCATGGCAACAGCTTATCCTGCAATCCATCTTGGAAGAGCACTGCCAGAATCAACTGCTTGAGCATCAGAGGGTGCCTAATACTCATCTTGGTTGTGAAGCGAACAGAAGCGGAGATATCACCCCTGGGGAAGCTGGTTAGCCAGGACCACCTAGAACCCCTGAGCACAACTGGTAATGAGGATGGGAAAAGCCAGTGGGCAAGTGAGTAATGGCACCCATTTCTATGGGAGAATCAGGAGAGCATGACTGGAGACTTGCTCTGATCCTGACATCAGGTGAAGCCCTGAGAAATGCTCTACAGTAGGTCGTGCAGTTTTTATTCTGCTTTCTGGCCTGTGGCTGTCTTTTTTTTTTTTGAGTTGGAGTCTCACTCTGTTGCCCAGACTAGAGTGCAGTGGCCGCTCCCGGCCACCGCAGCCTCGACCTGCTGAGCTCTGGTGATCCTTCCGCCTCAGCCTTCCAGGTAGCTGGAATTACAGGTGTGCGCTACCACGCCCCGCTAATTTTTTGATTTATTGTAGAGATCAGGTCTCGCCTGCCCAGGCGGGTCTCGAACCCGCGGGCTCAGGCAATCCACTCACCTCAGCCTCCCAAAGGCGTGGGATTACAGGCTGAGCCACTGAGCCCAGCCTGTTGCTGTCTTATACATAAACTCTGTCTATGTCTTTATTGTGGAAATCGGCACCAGGTAAAAACCTGCCAACATTATTCCTAAGACCACTCTGGGGGCTGGGCACAATGGTCCATGCCTATACCCCAGCACTTTGGGAAGTGGAGGTGAGAGGATTGCCTGAGCCCAGGAGTTCGAGACCAGCATGGGCAACATGGTCAGATCTCATATCGACAATTTTAAAAAAAACCATGCATGGCTTTTTTTTTTCCTAGTCCCAGCTATTTGGAAGACTGAGGCAGAAGGATTGCCTGAACCCAGGAGATCAAGACTGTGGTAGCTGTGATCGTGTCACTGCACTCCAGCCTGGGCAACAGAGTGAAACTCATAATAAAAACAAAACAAACAAGAAAAACAACAATGCTCTGGCCTCCAGGAAGGAGGAACAGGCTTCCCCGAGGAGAAAGATACCAACACAGGTGGGGGCGCCCCTGGCTTGAAGATCCCCTGCTTTGGAGAGCAGCTCCTCACCCCGAGGAACTTGGCATCATGACACCACAGACTGAGAAGGCGAAGGCAAGCTTGTCTGCAGAAGCCTTAGGTGTTGCTGCTGCCCACAGGTAGTCAGAAGAGTGTCCCCCAACAGAACCCTGGACAAACAGCACAAAAAGTCACCCAAAAAAGTCCATAAAAATCACCAAAGAGCACATAGCTGCTGATCCGGTCTTTCAGCGCACTCTGTGGAGAGAGCAGGGCTTCCCAAGGATGTGCACCACCTGCGATGCCTGCTGGGTGTTGCCAGCAGCAGCCCCAAGCAACTCCTCAGCGTCCCATCACTCCGCCTGGCTGATCAGAGTCCTGTGAGCTACAGATGCCAGTCCTGAGGGGCCAGTGACCACTGGCCGCATGCAGGTGTTGACAGTCATTACCTAGTGCATGGCAAAGAGAGAAGCTGTCACCTCCACCCCTGGCAGCCCAGACACCATGGAGGCCCATGAGAGGCTGCGTCCTGACGCAGACAGAAATTTGGAGCCTGCTCTTGACTAAGGCAGGGACCCAGCGAGAAAAGTGCTACCTGGCTGTCCCATGGGTACCTGTCAGGAGGTGGTCTCAACTCACGGGCTGGGAAACACACTAGCAGGCAGCTAGCTCCACAGACGGAAGACTGTTTCCTTCCTCCAAGGCCCATTCAAGCTTGTTGAGTGCAGAGCAGGTGGACACATGCCGTTCGTGCACTCTGCTGCCATGGCTATTCAGGGCCTGGGGAACACACCCCAGCCTGGGCTTCCATCCACCAAGGCTGGGTGGCTGGCATACAATTCAGGAAGGAAGAGGTATCCTGAGACACTCAGGCATGTCCCCATGGGTTTACACCATCCCCATGGGACAGGGAACCCCAGGGAGGGCTGGGAATGCCCAGATGCTTTCCAGTTGTTTTGAAGTAGGGAGGCTCCCCCCATAGGCCAAGCCAGCTCTCCTGGCCTTGACGGCCACAGCCCTGGAAATTAGTCAAGCTCTGCGGGTCCTCAACACCCTGGAAAATGCTGAGGTACGACCATCCAACAAAGGATCTGTCCACCCCACCCACCATCCCTCACCTGGCCGCCAGACATCTAGCACCGGGCTCCCTGCTCCAGCCGTCCCAGGCCCCTGACGCACAGTTCGGGCCCCATCCAGCCCTCCAGAGCAAGGCCAGAGTGGCGGTTGCTGGCAGCTGTGCTGAAAGGGGCTCTACATTGGCTCCCGCCCCACAGCCTCTGAGCGCCCCCAGAGTGATGCTGACGTGCCCCCCCCCGCCCAACTGGATGACCGAGTCCCAGCTTCCACCCCCTGGAAGACACCTTCCCTGTTACCATTCCTGCCCTGTGCCCGGGATGGCTCACAGACTGTCCCTCCCGCCCCGACTACGTCCCACCTTGCAAAACCATCGTGGTGCCTGTGTCTAGGGGTCTCAAGGGCCCTCTCCACCACATTCCTATGGCTGCAGCTGCTGGAGACACTCCATGCCACCTTTGTGCCTGGGGCCTCCCGGGCTGGGCGAGATTCACAACTCTAGCTTGATCGGCCCATCTCCAAGGTCAAGATTTTGCATCTTCGGCATCACCCCCTGGGGACATGGCGCCCCGGCCCTCACCACTGTTCTGCTTCCTCCTGGGCCATTTGTGTCGCTCCGACCTGCCATCACCCTGCAATCAGGCAACCCCAAGCCGCATCCACCAAGCCCGCTAGCCTCTTGCATGCCCATGTAGCCATTTTCCAAGCCCCAGGATGCCCGCCGCCTCTCCCTGCTGCTCCAGGTGGCACAACATTCCACATCCCACTGTGGCTTCTCCAGACCTACTCACTAAGGACTCGGCCCTGGGGTCACCAACAGCCTTCACCACAGGGTCATTTTGGCCACCCCAGTGCCAGCCTTCTAGCCTGCTGGACATGCCTTCTCCCACCCTCTCAGCCACTCCGTCTAGCCCAGCCCTGGCCTGTGCCTGGCATCTACTCTTCCCTCACCATTGGCGAGTCTGCCCAGAACCCCAGCTGAACCCAACCCTCCTTACCTCCCCTCATTGCTCAGCTGGACACTGGGTCATCTCTGTGATGATGTGTTTCGATCCCATCTGTGTCACTTATCAGCCTGATACAACCTGGCCTGGGCTTACCAATCCTGGCCAGGAACTCCAGGAGACAGGTCACCTCAGCACAGATGCAGTTTTCATAAGCCTTAGAACAAAGCTTACGCTTACATGAATAGCCTAAACTCCCTTTATGAAAAAAACGCCCGGGGGCTGAATACAGGTGTGAAAAAGGAAGAAGAAGCCCCTCAACTCCAAGAATCCATTCTGTGCAAAGATTTTCCCAGTCAGTGGATCGTCTGGCTCCTGACCGTGTCCAGCCTGGACCCTGCTCTTGTGATCCATCTTGGAAGACCACTGCCAGGCATCAGCTGCTTGTGCTGCAGACGGGATTCAAGTCTCATCTTTGATTTGAAGTGAACCTAGGGGAGAGGTTGTGCTGGGGAGCTGGTTAACTAGAACCACCTAAGCCCCTGGGCATGATGGGGTGATCTCAACTGACACCATGGCAGAGTGGCTCTGTGACTGCTGGGCAGTGGTGAAGGTTGTGATTCTCCACTAGGCCTCCTATGACATGACCCAGCAGGGAGCCCATGCACTGGCTTGTTACAGGCTGGGTGTATGGAACCCAGGGCCCCTGCTTGGCCTGTGCTGGCATGGGTGTGGGTGGGCACCATGACTTTGTGGGGTTTGGATGGAGTGGAGCCATTGTCCACGTTCTCGGTCTTTCTAGGCAGCTCCTTTCCTAGTCCTGTGGCTAGAGAGCTTTTGTGGGGGCTTGAAACTGTGATAGTCTGTGCCTGTTGCCCTTTCCACCGGCCCCTTCGGCTCCGAGACTGGGATACAGGAAACAAAAGGAAGACTCCAAGGACTCACCACCATGTCACTCTTCAGGGCTCCAGGTCCCCAGGTCCCCAACCAGTCTGCCTCTCTCCACCTTTCAGAATTTTCTCGTGTTTGTTTTATATGTAATACCCAGGATGTTTAGTTTTATTAGCAGGAGAAATAAAGAAAAGTATGTCTATTCCATCTTCTCAAAAGTAGACACACCTTCATTCATTCTTTAAAAATTAGGTTTTTTATCTGAAGGGTCCTTCACCTCCTATGGCATTTGCTAACTTTTTTTTATTAGAGAACACTTTTGTGTGGGCAAGTTCCCTCCTGCTTCTGTGGGGGTGTGGGATGGAGAGGACGGACCCATCCTGAGAACGTGAGGTGAGTGCAGAGAAAAAGAGAACAAGCCAGGCAAAGAAAAGGAAATTCATTAAAGAGAAATGAGAGAGAGACTGGTCCTAGAGAAGAACCAGGCCCCTTGTTCTTTTTGTACATCCCTCTTATACCCCGTAGCTGAAGTCTGGTGGTCACGTAGTACGCATCATTCTGAGGAAGCAGATGCTGGTGGTCACATAGCCTTGAGACATAGCCTTGAGGAAGCAGGTACCAGCAGCAAAACCAGGACGTCACTTAAGCAATGCGAAGTTAGCACAATGAGTCATTTCAACAATGAGTGCCTCATGTAAGTCCTATCATTCCAGCCTTTTTATTTAGCATAGGGCTGAATATCAATTTGCTGTAACTGCTTCTTGCTAGACAGGGACATCATGGGGTGTGATAGAAAAAGGCCGGAATGTGGATTAAGGGGGTTTGTGCTACTCCTAGACCTGTTTATAGGAGGAATGAATCGAACTGTCTGCTTGGGTCAGTTGTGGATTAGTGGGACAGAGAGGGTTTGATTGTTAGGAGCAATAGAGATATCTGGGGCTAGATATACCAAGGCACATGTTCCCACACAGTTAGTGGGAAGACATAAATAGGTGGTGGTTTTACATCAGAAAAATATTCCAGAAGTAAGGAGACAAGAGCTGAAATTGATAACAAATAGGAATTTTTCTGGGAATTTGTTGGCAGTTTCCCAAACTGACAAAGAGCCCACCAGCGTGGCCCCTGCGAGAAGAGTATTTATGTTATATGCAAAAGGGGGTTTTCCTGAGAAAGCAAGAGAGTGGCCACAGTTCCCAAGACATTATAGACAGATTGGTCTGAAGGAAAGGGGTGATGCGAAGTGTAGTTACAGAGATGTGGGAAGGAATTGTTTATAGAATTTTGAATAGATTTTAGGGCTTCCTGCAGTGAGACTGAAGAGCAGATGAGGCAAGATTTGCTTTTTTTTTTCTTTTCAGCCCATTTGAGTTCCTTGTAGATCCTTGATGTTAGGCCTTTGTCAGACATGGAGTTGACAAATACTTTTTCCCAGTCTGTGGGCTGTCTCCCTGCTCTCTTGATGGTTTCTTTGGCTTTGCAGAAGCTTGTCAGTTTAATAAGGTCCCACTTGTCTATCTTGTCTCTTATGGCCCGTGCATTTCTGGTTTTGTTCAGGAATTGGATACCAGTTCCAATTTCCATAAGGGTGTGTCCTGCATTGTCTAAGGTTCTTATGGTTTGAGGTTTTACATTTAGGTCTCTGATGCATTTGGAGTTAATTTTTGTGTATGGGGATAGATAGGGGTCCTGTTTGAATCTTCTGCATGTGAACTCAAATCACTCTATAAAAAAGATACCTGCACACATATGTTTATCGCGGCATTGTTCACAATAGCAAGATCAGGGAACCAACCATGCTGTCCATCAAAAGAGGACTGGATTTAAAAATGTGGCACATATACACAATGGAATATTACGCAGCCATAAAAAAGAACAAAATCATGAATGTCACAGCAACCTGGATAGAATTAGAGTTTATAATACTGAGTGATCTCTCACAGAAACAAAGATCTGAGTATCACATGTTCTCAGTCATAAGTGGACCTTGAACAACTATCATAATACTATAAGAAAAGGATTGACAGTGGCGGGAAACTATGGCGGGGGGCAGGGAGGGGAAGGGAGGTGAGATTAATG
>NW_007252027.1:0-6284 GCF_000164805.1 Carlito syrichta
CAGGGTAGGCTGCTGACTAGCAAGCTAGCTAACTACTTAAATCAGCTGACTAGCCAGCTGGCTAAATAGTTAAGTCACCTAGTTAAATCCGATTTCTGTCCAGTCAGTTAGGTAGGTAGTCAGCTGTCAAGCCATCAGGCTTTTCAGGTAGATAGCTAGTTAAGTCATTTGGCTAGCCATCAGGTGTCTAGTTATGTCAGCTAGTTAGGTTACCTGATTTTCAAGCTGTCTATCTCAGTAGCTAGCTAGTTAAGTCTGCTGGCTAGCCAGCTGGGTACTTCGTTAAGTCATCTTGTTAAGTCAGCTGACTGGTCTGCTGGCTAGCTTGGTAGCTAGGCAAATAATTCAGCTGGCTAGTCAGCTGGCTAGCTAGTTAATTCAGGTAGATAAGTCAGCTGGCTAGCCAGCCTGCTAGCTAGGTAGATAGCTAGTTATGTCAACTGTGTATCCAGTTGGCTAAATAGTTGTCACCTAGTTAAGTCAGGTGACTAGCCCGCTGGCTAGCTAGGTAGCTTGCTATTTAAGTCAGCTGGCTAACAGCTGGCTAGCTAGATAAGTCACCTAGTTAATTCAGCTGGATAGCCAACTAGCAAGATAGGTAGCAAGCTAGTTAATTCAACTGGATAGAAAGCAAGCCAGCTTTTTAAGGCAGCCAGGTTAAGTTAACTGGCTAGCCAGCCATCTAGCTAGCTAGTGACATAGTTAAGTCAATTGGCTAGCCAACTGGCTACCTAATTAAGTCAGCTATGAAGTCATCTGGCTATTCAGGTGCCAGAGAGGTAGAGAGCTAGTTAAGTCAGCTGGTAGACAGCTGGATAACTAGTTAAGCCAGCTAGTTTAGTCACCTGTCTGGATAGCTGCCTATCTCATTAATCAACTAGTTAAGTCAGCTGGCTAACCAGCTGACTTGCTAGTTAAGTCACCTCGTTTAGTCAGTTTGCAATCCAGCTCGCTAGCTAGATAAAAAACTAGTGAAGTCAGATGGCAAGCCAGCTGGCTAGCCTGTTATTTCAGCTAGTTAGTAAATCAGCTGGCTAGCTAGGTAGCTAGCTACTTAAGTCAACTAGTTATGTCAACTAGCTATCTACTTAAGTCAGCTCATTAAGTTGACCAACTAGATATATAGCTAGCTAAGTAGCTAGCAAGTTATTTCAGATAGTAAAGTCTGCTGGCTAGTTATGTAGCTATCCAGTTATGTCAGATAGTTAAGTCAGCTGTCTGGCTAGTTAAGTTAACTGGCTAGCCAGCTGCCTAGCCAGATAGCTATCTAGTTAAGTCAGCTGGCTATCTAATTGGCTAGTCAACTATGTCACCTCGTTAAGTCAACTTGCTAGCCAGCTGGTTAGCTGGGTATCTACGTAGTTTAGTCAGCAGAAACCCAGCGGGATACATAGGTAGCTAGCTAGTTAAGTCAGCTGGCTAGCAACCTGGTTAGCTAGTGATTCCAGCAAGTTGTCAGCTGGCTAGCCAGCTGGCTAACTAGTCAAGTCAGCTGGTTGAGTCAGTTGGCTAGCCAGCTAGCTACCTGGTTAAGTCAGCTAGTTAGTTCAAGTGGCTTGCCAACTGGCTAGCCAGGTAGTTAGCTAGTTAATGCAGCTGGCTAGCCATCTGGCTACCTAGTGATGTCAACTAATTAAGTCAGCTTGCTAGAAAGATGGCTAATTAGTTAAGTCAGCTAGTTGAGTCCGCAATATAGACGGCTGGTTAGCTGGTTAAGTCAGCTTGTTAATTCAAGTGGCTAGGCAACTGATTAGCTAGGTAGCTAGCTAGTTAAGTCAGATGGCTGGCTAGTTGGTTAGCTGGTTAAGTCAGCTAGTTAAGACAGCTGTCTAGTCAAATGGTTAGGTAGGTAGCTATCTAATTCAGTTAATTGGCTAGCCTGCTGGCTAGCTAGTTAAGTCAACAAGTTAAGTGAGCTGGCTAGAAAGCTGGCTAGCTAGGTGGATAGCTAGTTAAGCCAGCTGGCTAGTGAGATGGCTATCTAGTTAAGTAAGATAGTTAAGTTAGCTGGTTAGCTGGCTGGCTAGCCAGCTGGCTGGCAAGTTAAGACGGCTGGTTAGCAGGCAGGTCAGTAAGCTGGCTAGCTAAGAAGCTAGCTATATAAGTCAGCCAGTTATTTCAGCTAGCTAGCTAGTTAAGTCAGCTAGTTAAGTCAGCTGGCTAGCTATATAGTTACCTAGGTAGCTTGCTAGTTAAGGCATCTAGTTTAGCCAGCTGGCTAGAAAGGTAGCTAGCTGGTTAAGTCAGCTAGTCAATTCAGCTTGCTAGCTAGTTAAGTCAATGAGTTAAGTCAGCTGTCTAACCAGTTGCCTAACTGGGTAGCTAGCTAGTTAAGTCAGCTGGCAAGCCAGTTAACTAGCTAGTTAAGTAACCTAGTTAACTCAAATCACTAGCCAGCTGGTTAGCTAGGTGGCTATGTAGTTAAGTCAGCTGGCAAGCCAGCAGGGTATGTAGGTAGTTAACTTGTTAAGTCAGCTGGCTATCCAGCTGGCTAGCTAGGTAGCTAAGCAGTTATGTAAGCCTGTTAGCCAGCTAGCTAGTTAGTTAAGTAACGTAAAGTCAGTTGGCTAGTCAACTGGCTAACTAGGTAGCTAGCAAGTTAAGTAAGCTGTCCAGCCAGCTGGCTATCTAGTTAAGTAACCTGGTTAAGTCAGCTGGCTATACAGCTGGCTAGCTAGGTAGCTAGCTAGTTATGTCAGCTGACCAGCTAGCTGACTAGCTAGTTAAGTAACATAGTTAAGTCAACTGGCTATACAGCTGGCTAGCTAGGTAGGTAGCTAGTTATTTCAGCTGTCCAGCTAGCTGGCTAGCTAGTTAAGCAACACAGTTAAGTCAGCTGACTAGCCAGGTGGCTAGCTAGGTAGTTTGCTTTTGACGTCAGCTGACTAGACCTCTGGCAATCAAGTTAAAACACCTAGTTAGGTCAGCTGGCTAGCTATATAGCAAGATAATTAATTCAGCTGACTAGCAAGCAGGCCAGCTATTATGTCAGATAGTTAAGTCACCTGGCTTGGCAGTTGGCTAGCTAGTTAGTGAACCAGTTAAGTCAGTTGACTAGCCAGCTGGCTAGCTGTTTAAGTCAGTTAGTTAACTCAGCTTGCTTCCCAGCTGTCTAGCTTGGTAGCTAGCTTGTTAAGTCAGCTTGCTAGCCCCAAGTTTAGCTAGTGTTGTTAGCTAGTTATGTCAGCTAGGAAATCACCTAGTTACTTCACTAACTAGCCGACTAGCAACTCAGCTAGTTCATCAACTAACTAGTAGGATAGCTTGCTTTCCATCAGGTCAGCTAACTAGTCGGCTCACTCGCCTGCCAACCAGTCAGCAAACTACTCAGCACTTTCACCAGCCAACAGGTCAACTAACTTGTCGGCTGGCTAGCAGGCCAATAGGTCAACTAACTAGTTGGCTTTCTCACCATCCAACTAGTTAAATGAACTCACCGGTCGCCTAGCTCACCGGTTGATGACTTAAGCAGCTGACAAGTTGGCCCACTTGCCAGACGACTAGTTAAGTCAGCTGACAAGTCGGCTCACTCACTGGCCGACTAGTTAAGTCATCTCACCTGTCAGCTCACTCGCAGGCCGACTAGTAAAGTCAGCTAACTGGTCAGCCTACTAGCCGGCCAAGTTTAACACGTTGGCTGACTACTCGGCTAACTTCTCAGCTGATAAGTTAGCTCAGCTAGCTAGTAAGTCGACTAGTTTGGCCAGCTAATTTGTTGGCCAATTATTCGGCCAAATAGTTAGTTCAGAATACCAGCATGCCAACTCGGTAACCAAGCTAATTAGTGGGCCAACTCGTCAGTCAACTAGATGAGGAAGCTAACTAGTTGGCCGACTAATCGGCCAATTTTTAAGCCAGGTAACAAGTTGGCCAAATAGTCAACCAATGTGTTAAACCAGCTAAATAGACAGCCGACTCCTCAGCCAACAAATTAAGTCACCTAGCTAACTCGTTAACCAACTAGTTAAGTCAGCTAATTTACTCGTTTACCAACTAGAAAAAACAGTTAGCTAACTCATTATCCAACTCTTTAAATCAGATAGCTATCTCATTGGCCAACTAGTTAAGTCAGCTAACTAAGTCTAATAGCTAAACGGCTAGCTAGCTTTGTCAGCTAGCTAAGTCAACTAGCTCACTAATTAGCTAACTATTTAAGTCAGCTACTAAAGTCTGCTCCCTAACTAGTTAGCTAATTAGTTAAGTTAGTTAGCTATTCAGCTGGTTAAATAGTAGGTAATTATTTAATTCTGGTAGTTAAGTCAGCTAGCTAACTAGTTAAGTCAGCCAGTTAAGTCAACCAGCTAAGTAGTTAAGTCAGCCAACTAAGTCAGCTAGATAAGTCAGCTTTCTAATTTATTCAGTTGTTAAGACAGCTAGCTAGCTAGTTAGCTTATGGTTTAAGTCAGCTGGTTGAATCAGGTAGTTAGATAGTTAACTGAAGGGATAAGTCACCTGGTTGAGTCAGCATCTAGCTAGATAGCAAACGGGTTGAGTCAGCTGGGTGAGTAGGCTAGCTAGCTGGTTAGTCAGGTGGATGAGTCAGATAGCTAGCTAGTTAGCTAACGAGTTAAATAAGATGGTTGAGTCAGCTAGCTAGCTTGTTAGCTAATGAGTTAAGCCAGATAATTACGAAAGCTAGCTAGCACATTAGATAACGAGTAGGCTAACTAGTTAGCTAACAGTTTAAGTCAGCTGGTTGGTCAGCTGGCAAGCTACTGAAGTCACCTAGTTAAGTAAGGTCGCTCGCCAGCAGGTTACCTAGGTAGTTAGGTAAAGTCAGCTGGCAAGCCAGCGGGCTATGTAGGTGGGTAGTTAGTTAAGTCAGCTGGCTTGCCATCAGGTGTGTAGTTATGTCAGCTAGTTAAGGCAGCTGGCTATACATCTGTCTAGCTAGGTAGCTACCTAGTTAACTATGCTGGCTACGCAGCTGGCTACTTCATTAATTCAGCTAGTTAAGTCAGGTGCCTAGCTACTGACTAGCTAGGTAGCTAGGCAATTAAGTCAGCTGGCTAGCCAGCTGGCTAGCTAATTAAGTCAACTACTTAAGTCAGATTGTTAGCCAGCTTGCAGCCTAGTTGGTTAGCTAGTTAAGTCAGCTGTATAGCCAGCTGGCTTGATAGTTAAGTCACCTAATTAAGTCATCTGACTAGCCCTCTGGCTAGCTAGGTAGCTTACTATTTATTCAACTGGCTAGACAGCTGGCTAGTGAGATATGTCATCTAGTTAATTCAGCTTGATAGTCAGATGGCTAGCTATGTAGCAAGTTATTTAATTCAACTGGATATAAAGCAGACCAGCTAGTTAAGACAGCTAGTTAAGTCAGGTGGCTAGCCAGCTGGCTATCTACGTTGACCTAGATATCTCTGTTTGCTAGCTAGTTGGTTAGCTAAGTCAGCTAGTAATGTCAGCTGGCTATCCAGGTGGATAGAGAGGTAGAGAGCTAGTAAAGTCAGCTGGCTAGCCAGCTGGACAACTAGTTAATTCAGCTAGTTTTGTCAGCTGGATGGCCATTTTTCTAGCTCATTATTCAATTAGTTACATCATTATGCTAACCAGATGTCTAGCTAGTTAAGTCAATTCATTAAGTCAGTTGGCTAGCCAGCCCACTAGCTAGTTAAAAAGCTAGTTAAGTCATATGGCTAGACAGCTGGCTAGCTAGTTATTTCAGCTATTTAAGTCAGCTGGCTAGCTAGGTAGCTAACTAGTTGTCAGCTAGTTATGTTAGCTAACTTGCTAGTTTAGTCAGTTAGATAAGTCAGTAGCCAGCCAGATAGTTAGGTATCTAGCTAGCTATTTCAGCTAGTAAAGTCAGCTGGCTAGCTAGGTAGCTAGCTAGTTAAGTCATCTAATTTAGTCAGCTGGCTAGCTAGTTAAGTCAGCTAGTTAAGTCAACTGGCTAGCCAGCTGCCTAGCTGTGTATCTAACTATATAAGTCAGCTGGCTAGCCAGCTGGCTAGCTAGTTAGGTCACCTAGTTAAGTCAGCTTGCTAGCCAGCTAGATACCTAGGACACTAGATAGTTAAGTCAGCTGGCAAGCATGTAGGATATGTATGTAGCTAACTAGTTAAGTCAGCTGGCTAGCCACCTGGCTAGCTAGTTAAATCAGTTTGCTAGCATCTGGTTAACAAGTTGTCACCTAGTTGGGTGAGCTGGCTACTTAGCTGGCTAGCTGGTTAAATCTGCTAGTTAATTCAAGTAGCTATCCACCTCTCTAGCTAGGTAGCTAGCTAGTTAAGTCAGCTGGCTAGCCAGCTGGCTAACTCATTACATCAGCTAGTTATGCT
>NW_007252028.1:0-403 GCF_000164805.1 Carlito syrichta
TACAACTCCACTTCATTCCATTCCTCTCCATTCCCTTCCACTCCATTCCCCTCCATTCCATTCTTCTCCATTCCATTCCACTCCATTCCATTCCACTCCATTTCTTTCCATTCCTTTCTTCTCCATTACATTCCATTCCACTCTATTCGATTCCACTCCATTCCATTATTCTCCATTCTTTACCATTCCTCTCCACTCCATTCCTCTCCATTTCAATCCTCTCCATTCTATTTCATTCCATTCCTCTCCATTCTCTTCCTCTCCATTCCTTTCAATTCCTTTCCATTACATTCCGTGCCATTCCATTCCATTCCGTTCCATTCCATTCCTCCCAACTCCAATTCATTCCATACCATTCCTTTTCATTCCATTCCTTTTCTCTCCATTCTATTCCATTCCTTTC
>NW_007252028.1:1368-2474 GCF_000164805.1 Carlito syrichta
TCTTTCTTTCATTCCATTCCATTCCAGTCCATTCCTCTCCATTCCATTCCCTACCATTCTATTCCATTCCTCTCCATTCCAATCCTCTCCATCCAAATTCATTCCATTCCTCTCAATTACTTTCCATTCCATTTCATTTCATCCCTTCATTTCCACTCCATTCCACTTTTTCCAATCCATTCCTTCCTCTTACTTTCCTTTCCATTCCATTCCCTTCCATTCCATTGCTCTCCATTCCATTCCATCCCATTCAATTCCGTTCCCTTATAATACATTCCTGTCCATTCAATTCCATTCCATTACTTTCCTCCTCATTCCATTGCATTCCCTTCCTTTCATTTCATTAAATTATTATCCATTCCTCTCTTTCCATTCTTCTCCATTCCATTCCATCCCATTGCATTCCTCTCATTTCCTCGCCATTCCTTTCCATTATATTCCATTGCATTTCATTCCTCTCCATTCCATTTCTTTCCATTCCATTCAGTATTATCCATTGCTGTGCATTACATTGCATTCAAATCGTCTCCTTTCCATTCTTCCCCATTCCTTTCCATTTCATTACTCTCCATTCCTCTTCATTCCACTCCACTCCTTTCCAATCCATTCCGTTCCATTCCATCCCATTCCTCTATATTCCAATGCTTTACATTCCATTCAATTCCATTCCACTCCATTCCATTCCACTTCTCTCCTTTACATTCCATTCCTCTCCATTCCATTCCATTGTCCTCCAATCCCTTCCATTCTTTTTCGTTCCATTCCATTTCATTCCAGTCCAATCCATACAACTCCACTCTATTCCATTACTCTCCATTCCACTCCATTTCTTTCCCTTCCATTCTTCTCCATTCCATTCCATTCCTATCCTTTACATTCCAATACGTTTCATTCCATTACATTCTGCTACATTCAGTTCTATTCCATTCCTCTCCATTCCATTCATTCCTTTCCATTTCATTGCATTCCCTTCCATTCCTTTCAAGTATTGTCCATTGCTGTGCATAAAAATACATTCAAATCATCTTCATTCCTTTCGTCTCCAATCCATTCTGTTTCATTACTCTCCATTCCACCCCAATCCTCTCCATTCCATTCCATTCCAC
>NW_007252028.1:3760-4484 GCF_000164805.1 Carlito syrichta
TCGATTCGATTTCACTCCATTCCTCTCCATTCCATTTCTCTTCATTCCACTCCAATCCTCTCCAATCCATTCCTCTCTGTTCCATTCCAATCCCTTCCTCTCCATTCCATTACTCTCGATTTCATTCCATTCCTCTCTATTTCGTTCTTCTGCATTCTAACCCTCTCCATTCCTTTTCATTCCATTCCTCTCCATTCCATTTCTCTCAATTCCATTCCCTTCCTCTCCATTCCATTCCATTCCTTTCAATTCCATTCTTCTCCATTCCATTCCTAACATTTACATTCCGTTACTTTCCATTCCATTCTATGCTGCCACCTTCAGTCCTCATTCCATTCCTCTCCATTCCATTCCATTCCATTGCATTCCATTCAATTGCATTCCATTCCATTCAAATGTTATCCATTGCTGTGCATAGCAATGCATTCAGATCGTCCCCATTCCATTCATCTCTATTTCATTCAATGTCATTTCTCTCCATTCCACTCCATTCCTCTCCATTCCGTTCCATTCCATTTGATTCCGTCTCCATTGAATTCCATGCCATTCCTCTCCATTCCTTTCCTTTACATTCCATTCAATTCCATTTCTCTCCATTCCATTCCGTTTCTCTCCATTCCACTTCAATCCTCTCCATTCCATTCCATTCTCCTCCAGTCAATTCCATTCCATTCCAATCCATACTACTCAACTCCATTCCATTCCTCTCCTTTCGATTTCGCTC
>NW_007252028.1:5462-9703 GCF_000164805.1 Carlito syrichta
ATTCCATTCCATGAAGCTACATTCAGTTCTTTTCCATTCCTCTCCATTCCATTACTTTCCATTCCATTCACTTCCATTCCTCTGCATTCCAATCCGTGTCTCTCCATTGCATTCCATTCCTCTCCATTCCATTCCATTCCTCTCAATTCCATTTCTTTGCTCCATTCCATTCCATTCAATTCCTCTTTCTTCCATTCCATTCAATTCCTCTCCTTTTTTCCCATTCCACTCCATTCGATTCCATTCCATTCCGTTCAATTCCTCTTCCTTCCATTCCATTCCACTCAAATCCATTCCATTCCATTCCACTCCATTGCATTCCAGTCCTCTCCATTCCTCTCCATTCCATTCCTCTCCATGCCTCTCCTTTCCATTCCATACAATTACAACACTCATCTCCTTTCCACTCCTCTCTATTCCAATTGACTCCATTCCACTCCATTCCTCTCCATTTCATTCCATTCATTTCCTTTCCATTCCACTTTATACCAGTCCATTCCTTTCTCTTCCTTTCCTCTCCATTCTACTCCATTCCATTCGTCTCCATTCTATTTAACTCCATTCATCTCCAGTCCATTTCTCTTCATTCCATTCCATTCCTCCCCATTCCATTTCTCTCGATTCCAATCAAATCCATTCCTCTCCATTTCATTCCTCTCGATTCCATTCCATTCCTCTCCATTCCGTTCTCCTGCATTCCAATCTTCTCCACTCCTTTTCACTCAATTACTTTCCATTCTATTTCTCTTGATTCCAATCCATTCCTCCCCATTCCATTCCATTACTTTCCCTTCCATTATTCTCCATTCCATCCATTCCTATCGTTTTCATTCCATTCCATTCCATTCCGCTTCATTCAATTCTATTCAATTCCTCTCCATTCCATTCCCTTCCATTTCATTCCATTCCATTCCACTCCATTCCATTCCATTCCTCTCCATTGAGTTCCATTCCATTCCTCTCCATTCCATTCCTTTACATTACATTCAATTCCATTCTTCTCAACTCCATTCCATTTCTCTCCATTACATTTCATTCCTCTCCTTTTCATTCCATTCTCCTCCAGTCCATTCCATTCCTTACTACTCTGTTCCTCTGTGGTGAATTCCATTCCACTGCAATCAATACTACTCCACTGTATTCCATTACCCTCCATTAGATTTCACTCCATTCCTCTCCATTCCATTTCTCGCCATTTCATTCCCTTTCTCTCCATTCCATTCCATTCCAGTAACTTCAATTGCATTCTTCTCCATTCCATTCCACTCCATTCCATCCATTCCTTTCCATTACATTCCATGCCATCCAATCCATTCCTATCCTTTCCATTTCTTTCCATTCCATTCAGTATTATCCATTGCTGTGCATTACATTGCATTCAAAACGTCTCCATTCCATTCTTCTCCATTCCTTTCCATTTCATTACTCTCCATTCCACTCCATTCCTCTCCATTCCATTCCTCTCCTTTCCAATCCATTCCATTCCATTCCATCCCATTCCTCTCCATTCCATTGCTTTACGTTCCATTCAATTCCATTCCACTCCCATTCCATTCCACTTCTCTCCTTTACATTCCATTCCTCTCCATTCCATTCCATTGTCCTCCAATCCATTCCATTGTTCTTCTTTCCATTCCATTCCATTCCAATCCATACTCCACTCCATTCCATTCCTCTCTATTCCATTCCATTCCTTTTCCTTCCATTCTTCTCCATTCCATTCCATTTCTATCCTTTATATTCCAATGTTTCATTCCATTCCATTCTGCTACATTCAGTTCTATTCCATTCTTCTCCATTCCATTCCATTTCATTGCATTCCATTCCATTCCTTTCAAGTATTTTCCATTGCTGTGCATAAAAATACATTCAAATCTTCTCCATTTCTTTCCTCTCCATTCCATTCTGTTTCAATACTCTCCATTCCCCTCCAATTCTCTCCATTCCATTCCATGGAGATAAATGGAATGGAATGGAGATAAATGGAATGGAATGGAGAGGAATGACATTGATTTCCATTCTATTCCTCTCCATTCCATTCCTCTCCATTCCATTCAATGTCATTCCTCTCCATTCCATTCCATTTATCTCCATTCCATTCCATTCCTCTCCATTCTATTCCATTCTCCTCCAAGTCATTCCATTCCATTCCATTCCTCTCTATTCAATTTCATTGCATTTCAATCCATACTACTCCACTCCATTCAATTGCTCTTCATTCGATTTCCCTTCATTCCTCTCCAGTCCATTTCTCTCCATTACACCAAATTCCTTTCCATTCAATTCCATTCCAATTACCCTCACCTACATTCCCCTCCATTCCATCCCACTCCATTCCATCCATTCGTTTCGATTCCATTCCATTCCTCTCCATTCCATTCCATTCCATTCCAATCAACTCCATTCAATTCATTTCACACCTTTCTATTCTATTCTATTTGATTCAATTTTATTGCATTCCATTCCATTCCTCTCCATTCCATTCCTCTCCATTCTATTTTATTCCATTCCATTCCACGCTATTCCGTTTCATTCTACTCCATTCCATTCTATTCTTCTCCATTCCATTCAATTGCATTTATCTCCATTCCATTTTATTCCATTCCATTCCATTCCATGCCATGCCATTCCATTCCATTCTTTTCCTCTCCATTCCATTCTATTCCTCTCCATTCCATTCAATTCCATTTCTCTCCATTCCATTTTACACCATTCCATGCCACTCCATTCCATTCCATTCCATTCTATTCCTCTCCATTCCATTAATTTCAACTCCTTTCCATTCCACCTCACTCTCTTCCATTACATTCCTCTCCATTCCATTAATTTCATTTCATTCCATTTCTTTCCATTATTTTCCACTAAACCATTCGATTTCATTCCATTCGATCTTCAATCCTTTCCATTCCATTCCTCTCCATTCCTCCACATTCCATTGCATTACATTACAATGCATTCCAATCCATTGCATTCCTCTCCATTCCATTCCGTCCATTCCACTCCATTCCATTCCATTCATTCAATTACTTTCCTCTCCATTCCATTCCATTGCAATCTTTGCTAATCCATTCCATTCTTCAACAATCTCTTTTCATCCATTCTTCTCCATTCCATTCCATTACATTCCTTTCCTGTCAATTCCATTCCACTCCATTCCATTCCATTCCAGTCAATTATTATCCAATCTTTCTATTCCTTTCCTCTCCATTCCTCTCCATTGCATCCCTTTCCACTCCATTCCATTCCATTATATTCCTCTCCATTCCATTCTTCTCGATTCCAATCCATTCCTCTCCTTTCCGTTCTTCTGCATTCCTATCCTCTCCATTCCATTTCACTACATTCTTCTCCCTTACATTTGTCTTCATTCCATTCCATTCCATTCCATTTCTTTCCCTTCCATTCTTCTCCATTCCAATCCTTTATTATCCATTATGTTGCATTCCATTCCCATTCGCTACATTCAGTTCCATTCCATTCCTCTCCATTCCATCCCTTTCCATTCCATTCAATTCCATTCCTCTCCATTCCATTCCATTCCATTTCTCTCCACTGAATTGCATTCCTCTCCATTCGATTTCACTCCATTCGTCTCCAATCCTTTTCTTTCTATTCCACTCCAATCCTCCCGAATCCATTCCTCTCTGTTCCATTTCAATCCCTTCCTCTCCATTCCATTACTCTCGATTTCATTCCATTCCTATCTATTTCTTTCTTCTGCATTCCAACCCTCTCCATTTCTTTTCACTCCATTCCTCTTCATTCCATTTCTCTCAATTCCATTGCCTTCCTCTCCATTCCATTCCATTCCTTTCAATTGCATTCTTCTCCATTTCATTCCTAACATTTACATTCTGTTACATTCTATTCCATTCTATTCTGCCACTTTAAGTTCCATTCCATTCCTCTCCATTCCATTCGATTCCTTTACATTTCATTCAAATGTTATCCATTGCTGTGAATAGCAATGCATTCAGATCATCTCCATTCCATTCATCTCCATTCCATTCAATGTCATTACACTCCATTCCACTCCATTCCTATCCATTCCATTCCATTCCTCTCTTTTCCATTCCATTCCATTCCATTCCATTCGATTCCTCTCCATTGAGCTCCATGCCATTCCTCTCTATTCCTTTCCTTTACATTCCATTCAATTTCTTTTCTCTCCGTTCCATTCTATTTTCTCCATTCCACTCCATTTCTCTCCATTCCATTCTTCTCCAATTAATTCCATTCCA
>NW_007252029.1:0-2152 GCF_000164805.1 Carlito syrichta
AGTAGCTGACTTAAATAGTTAGCTAAAAAGTGAGGTAGCTGATTTTGCTAGCTGACTTAGTTAACTAACGGGTTAGCTAGCTGACTTAGCTAACTGACATAGCTAGTTTGCTAACGAGATAGCTAGCTGACTTAACAAGTTGATTGAGTTATCTAACTGTTTTAACTAGTTGGTAAATGAGATAAATAGCTGAATTAACTGGTTGGTTAATGAGTTACCTAGGTGCCTTAACTTGTTGACTGACAAGTTGGCCGACTAAATAGCTGGTTTTATACGTTGGCTGACTACTCAGCTGACTTTTTGCTGGCATAAAATGTTGGTCTAATAGTCGACTGACTATTTAGCTGTGCTAACTAGTTGGCTGATGAGTTGTCTACTAGTTAGCTCGGTTAGCTAGTTGCCTGACTAATTTGCTGGCTTAACTAATCCTTTGATTAGTTGGATGACTAATTAGCTGACCTAACTTGTTGGCCTACTAGTTAGCTGACCTAAATTATTAACTGACAATTTCGACTACTAGTCCATCGATTTGTTAGCTAACTTAACTAGTTGGATGGCTAGTAGGGTGAATGGTAAGCTGACTAAACTAGCCAGCAGCTGAGTTAGCCAACAGGTTAGCTGACTTAGGTAGTCTACTGGCGAATGAGCCGACTGAGCAGCTGAATTTACTAGTTCACTGGCAAGTGTGCCGATTGTTCAGCTGACTTAACTAGTCGGACGGTAGGTGAGTCAAATGGTCAGCTGACTTAACTAGTTGGTTGGAGTGTGAGATGACTGGTCAGCTGTATTTAGTCAGCTGGCGAGTGAGCTGACTGGTCAGACTTAACTAGTCTGCCGGTTAGTGTTCTGATGAATGAGCCAACTTAACTAGTCAGCTGGCAAGTGAGGTGACATGTGAACTGCTGTAACTATTCGGCCAATGAGTGAGCCAACCTGTGAGCTGACTTAACTAGTTGGCTGGCAAGCAAGCCGAATAGTTCACTGACCTGGTGGCCTGTGAGTGAGTTGACAAGCTAGTTGACCTGTTTGCTGGTGAGTAAGCCAACTAGTTTGCTGATGGGTTGGCAGGCAAGCGAGCTGAATATTTAGTTGACCAGATGGAAAGTGAGCGAGCCCACTAGTTAGCTGATCATCTAGCTGAGTTGCTAGCTGATTAGTTAGCCAAGCAACTACCTGGTTTACTACCTGACTTAACTAGCTAGCTTACTAGCTAGCTGGCTATCTAGCTGACATAACAAGCTAGCAAACAAGCCTAGTAGCTGTCTAGCAAGTTGACTTAACTAGCTAGCTAACTGGCTAGTTAGCTGTCAAGCCGATTTAATTAGCTAGCTGACTAGCTAGCTGACTTATTTAGCTATTTGACAAGCAACCTGACTAGCTAGCTGACTTAACTAGCTAGGTGAATAGGTAGCTGACTTGCTAGCTGACTTAACTAGCTAGCTAGGCAGTCGGCTAGTTAGCTGGTGGACTGGCCACCTGGCAGTCAGCCGGCTTAAATAGCCAGCTGACTGGCTGGACAGTGGGATAGAAAGCTGACTTAACTAACCAGCGAACCTGGTGTACAGTTGGATTAATTATTTGGACACCTAACTGACCAGCCTGCTAACCAGCCCTCTTAACATGCCAGAATTCTTGCTAGGTAGCGGCTAACCAGTTGACATAACTAGCTGATTTAATTAGATACCCAGTCAGCTAGCCAGCTGGCTTAACTAGCTATTCACCTAGCTAGCCAGCCATTTAGCCAGCTGAGTTAATTAACTAGCTACCTACATAGACAGGTGGCTAGCCAGCTGACTTAACTAGCTGATTTAAAAAGATAGCCAGCTGGCTAGCCAGGGTAATTAATTATGTAGCTACCTAGTGAGCCAGTTGGATTACCACTTGAATTGCCTGGCTCAGTTATCCAGTTAGCCACCTTGCTAGCCAGCCAACTCAATTAGTTGACCTAACTAATTAGTCAGCTGGCTAGTCAGCTGACTTAACTAGCTGACATCTCTAGATAGCCAGGTGAACAGCCAACTAACTTAACTAGCTAGCTATTGACATATACTGTTGGCTTGCCTGCTGAATTAATTACCTAGCTACCTAGTTGACAAGCTGGCTAGCGAGCTGACTTAACTAGGTGACTTAATTAGCTAGCCAGTTGACTAGT
>NW_007252029.1:3238-4537 GCF_000164805.1 Carlito syrichta
CTTAACTAGCTAGCTACCTACCTTGCCAGTGGATTAGCCAGCTCTCTTAACTAGCTGAATTAAACAGCTAGCCAGTTGGCTAGCCAACTGACTTATCTACCTTGCTACCTAGCTAGCCAGTTGCCAAGCCAGCTGACTTAATTAGTTGAATTAACTAGCTAGTTACTAGCTAGACAGCTAACTTAAATAGCTAACTAGATCACTACCTCTCTAACCAGCTGATACAGTTTGCTAACTAGCTTGCTACCTAGTTAACAAGCTTACTTAAATGGTTAGCTGACTAGCTAGCTAGCTGACTTAACCAGCTAGCTAAACAGTTAGCGCACTCGTTATGTAACATGCTATCTAGCTGACTGAGTCATCTGACATAACTCGTTAGTTAACATGCTTCCTACGTGGCTCAAGTAGCTGACTTAGCTCAATAGCTAACTAGCTAACTAGCTGACTCATCTATCTGAATTAATTTGTTAGCTAACTACTTAACCAGTCTACTCAACCAGCTGACTCAAACCGTTTGCTAACTAGCTAGCTAGCTGTCTCAACAAGCTGACTGAAACAGTTAGTTAGCTAGCTAATTACCTGAATCAACGTGTTGACTTAACCCGTTAGCTAACTAGCCAGCTAGTATTCTTATCCAGTTGACTTATTTAGAAAGCTGACTTAACTAGCTGAATTAGGTAAGTGACTTAACTACTTAGGTAGCTGACAACTGGCCGAGTTAACTAGTTAGCTAGTTGACTTAACTACCTGAATTAAATAGTTAGGTAACAATTTATCTAGCTGAATAACTAGCTGACATAACTAATTAGCTAACTAGTTAGTTAACAGACTTAAGTACCTGATTTAAATAGTTAGCTAACTAGTGAGCTAGCTGAGTTAGCTAGCTAACTTAGCTAGCAAGGTGGTTAGCTAGCTGACAGCTAGCCGACTTAACGAGTTGGTTAACAAGTTAGCTACCTCTTTTGACTAGTTGGTAGACGACGTAACTATGTGACTTAACTAGTTGTTTAACAAGTTAGCTCAGTGACTTAATTTGTTGGTTGATGAGTCGGCAGAATAGTTAGCAGTTTTTACACGTTGGCTGACTACACGACCGACTTGTTAGCTGGCTTAACATGTTGGTCGACTAGTCTGCAAACTAGTTAGTTGGGTTAGATTGTTGACTGACAAGTTGGCCCACTAGTCAGTTTTTTTAACTATTTGGATTTCCGGTGTGCTGACCTAACTAGTCGGCCGATAATTTGGCCGATTAGTTTGATGACCTAACTTGTCAACAACTAGTTAGGTAAGCTAACTTGT
>NW_007252030.1:0-13261 GCF_000164805.1 Carlito syrichta
AGGTTTTTGACAGATTCTCTTGGGGTTTCAAGGTACACGATCATGTCATCTGCAAAGAGAGATAGCTTGACTTCCTCTTTTCCTATTTGAATACCCCTTACTGCCTTCTCTTCTCTGATTGCTCTACCCAGGACTTCCAATACTATATTGAACAGGAGGGATGAGAGTGGGCATCCTTGTCCTATTCCCGCTTTTAGGGGAAATGGTTCCAGTTTTGTCCATTTGGGAGTATGCTGGCTGTGGGTTTCTCATAGATGGCTTTTACTATTTTGAGGTATGTTCCTCGTATGCCTAGCTGTTCAAGGGTTTTTATCAAGAAGGGGTGCTGGATTTTATCAAAAGCTTTTTCTACGTCTAATGATATAATCATGTGGTTTTTGCTTTGACATCTGTTGATGTATATAATTACATTTATGGTTTTACGAATGTTGAACCAGCCTTGCATCCCAGGGATGAAGCCTACTTGGTCATGATGGATGATTTTTGAGATGTGTTGTTGAATCCGGTTCACTAGGATCTTGTTGAGAATTTTAGCATCTATGTTTATCAAAGATATTGGCCTGTAGTTCTCTCTCTTTGTTGGGTCTTTACCTGGATTGGGTACCAATGTGATGTTAGCTCCATAAAATGACTTGGGTAGAGTTCTGTCTTTCTCAATCACAAGGAATACTTTCAGTAGGATTGGAATAAGCTCCTCCCTAAATGTCTTGTAGAATTCTGCTGGAAAGCCATCTGGTCCAGGGCCTTTTTTTGTAGGTAGTTTTCTTATTATGTAGTCAATTTCCTTGATTGTTATTGGTCTATTTAGGGTCTCAATTTCTTCTTGTTTCAACCTAGGCAGGTTGTGTGATGACAGAAAGTCCTCCATCTCGGAAAGGTTTTCAAGTTTGTTTCCATACAAGTGTACATAGTAGTCTCTAACAATCTTTTGTATTTCTTCAGGATCAGATGTGACTTCATCTTTTGTGTTTCTGCTTGTATTTATTTGGGTTTTTTCTCTCTATTTCCTGGTCAGTCTAGCTAGGGGACCATTGATCTTGTTTATCCTTTTGAAGAACCAGCTTTTTGTTTCATTGATTTTTTTGTATTACTTTTTATTCTTTTATGTCCTGGATTTGGGCTTTTATTTTGGTGATCTAGATTCTTCTGCTGAAATTAGGGTTTTTGTGGTCTTGCTTTTCCAGCTTTTATAGGTGGCTTGTTAGGCTGTTAATTTGTGATCCTTCCATTTTCTTCATGTGCATTTGTAGGGATATAAATTTGCCTCTTACTACAGCTTTCATGGCGTCCCAGAGATTTTGGTAAGATGTTTCTTCATTTTCATTTGTTTCCATATATCTTTTACTCTCTGTTTTGATTTCATCATTGACCCAGGAGTTGTTTAGCATCATGCTGTTTAGTGTCCCTGTCTTTTGGGGGGACCTTGTTGGTGTTAATGAATATTTTTATTCCATTGTGGTCTGAGAAGGTGCATGGTAATATTTCAGTCCTTTTAAATTTGCTTATGCTTGATTTATGGCCAAGTATATGGTCAACCTTAGAGTATGTTCCATGTGGTGATGAGTAGAATGTATATTCCATGGTTGCTGTGTGAAATGTTCTGCCGGTGTCAGTTAAGATCATTTGGTCATGTGTCATGTTGAGGTTTTGGGTCTCCTTGTTAATTTATTGTCTTATCTGTCTAGGGTTGTGAGTGGGGTATGTAAGTCTCCAGCTATGATAGTGTTAGAATAAACATTATTTTTTTAGTTGACCTAGAAGCTACTTTATAAGTTGGTGCTTCTATGTTGGGTGCATATATGTTTAGGATGGATATTTCTTGTTGATGGATTGAACCTTTTATCATTATATAGTGGCCTTCTGTATCTTTTTTTAATTTCTGATATCTTAAAGGGTATTTTTTTCTGAGATTAAGATCATGACTCCTCCTTTCTCTCGTGTTCCATTTCCCTGAAAATTTGTTTCCCATCCTCTGACTTTGAGTCTGTGAGTGTCCTTTCTAGTGAGATGAATCTCTTGAAGGCAATAGATTGTTGCCTGGTGATATTTTATCCATTTTGCCATTTTATGTCTTTTCAGTGGTGCATTTAGTCTGTTCACATTCAAACTAATTATTGAAATGTGAGAGTTGATCCCTATCATAATGTTCTTACAGAGTTGTTGTTCTTCCTGTTTGTGTGTTGTCTTTCTTTTGGTTTTTGAGTTGGATCATGTGTGTTTTTAATCTTTTGCCTGTACTCTTGTGAAGAACGTTGTTGTTCTTTTTTCCTTTCCTTCTGTGTTCAATACTTTCTTAAGTGTTTCTTGTAGAGGTGGCAGCGTAGGTTCTTAGGGATTGGATATCTGGGAAAGATTTCAATTCTCCCTCACTGATGAAGCTTAGCTTGGCTGGGTAGGTTATTCTTAGTTGAAATTGTTTATCTTTTAGAACTTTGAAGATAGGGCTCCAAGCTCTCCTAGCCTGGAGGGTTTCTGTAGATAAATCTGCTGCTATTCTAATTGGTCTTCCCTGGTATGTAATCTGACCTTTTTCTCTTGCAGGCTTTAGGATTTTTTCTTTTATACCTACTTTTTTTAGGTGAATTATTATGTGTCTGGGAGCTGGTCTTCTCATTTGTTGTCTTGCAGGGGTTCTCTGAATCTCTTGTGTTTGAATTTTTTCAGCCTTGATGAGATGAGGGAAGTTTTCTTGAATGATTTCATGAAATGTTTGTTCCAGTGTGGCCTCTGTTTCTCTCTCTGCCTCAGGAAGCCCAATTACTCTTAGGTTAGGACCACTGAAGTGGTCATTCATCTCTTGAAGGTTTTGTTCTGTCTTTTTGAGCTTCTTTTCTATGCTTTTGACAGTTTGGGTTAGTTCTGTGTTTTGGTCTTCGAGCTCTGAGATTCTTTCTTCTGCTTGGCTAATTCTGCTTTCCATGCTTATTAGTTTGTTATTTATTTCCATCACAGTATTCTTTACTGCTGTTGTTTCTGACATCAGCTCCTTCTTATTTTCCTCTTCCTCTCCTCAATTTTTTAAATTCTCTCTATTAATGTCTTGATGTCTGGATTTGTTCCATGTGACCAGTCATTCTGGGGGCTCTTCATGGTTTGTGTCCCGGAATCTGTTTTCTCAGTGTCTGATCTCCCAGGGTTCTGTGTGAGACCTATATTCTTCTTTTGGTTTTTCTTTACTTATGTGGTTTTTTTCCCCCCTCCCTACTTTTTCCTTCCCTCCACGTCATTGTCTTCTTTATTCTATTATTCAGGGGTGGAGGGTTTGGTTTTACTTCTGTTTGTTCAATCTCTTATTCTTCTTTATGTATGTCCTCTTACTTTGTTCAATTCTGGAGTTGCACTGTAGGTTGGCGATGGTCCTTTTTGCAGTTTTGAGATTTACTTAAAGGGGGAGCTGTGATTCAAAATCTATCTGCAGGTCCTGGTATTCGCCAAGAGGTGTATGAATAATCTGAAACCCACTTCCTACTGCCTTGGAATCTGTCTGTGCAGTGGGGCTGTAGGTTTACTCCCTGAAATAAAATGTGGTTAGCACAGGGAAGAGAATGGAGCAGACAGTGGGGGTAAGAGGCGGGTGGAGAGAGAGAGGCATAAGGGGGGAAACAGACGAGGGTACCAACAAATGGAGAGAGAGACTTAAACTGAAGCAGATAAAAACAATAGACCATGGCTACAGATTAACCAACTCCCATACAAAAAAAATAAAACATACAATGATGCTAACATAAAAGCTAATCAACCACCCTATTGGTGTGCTGTTCCTCTATACAAAGATATGGTTTACAGAGAGGAGAAAAGAGAAGAAAGGGAAGAGGAAAAGAAAAAAAAAGTAGGAATAGAATTAAGTCGTTAAACTAACAGAACCAATCGAGCACACTCTGAGACTTTTTGTTTAAGTTCAATGTCCTTTCAGCTCTGATTTCTAACTTTCTTTTCAAGCAGGTAAATTAGTTCACAGTTAGGGTCAGTTGCCCCTGGCCTGCAGCAAAGGACAGCTCAGATCACCCTCAGTTCACCACTCAAATCTGGCCTGTGTCTGTTTTTCAAGCTTGTTTCTCCTTTTTTCATGTTGTTACCTTGACTTGCCAGCAGGTGGTGCTATCTCAGTTGCTTGCCCCAGAGGGGGTGTAGTGGGACAAGAGCTGGGCAGAGGCTGGAGATGGAAGCCTGCCTCAGGGCACATGGAAGGAGACCCATGGCCGGCAGGATGTCAAGGTGGCAGCAGAGGTGACAGCAATCCCAGCAGATCTTGCCTGCAGGGGCTTCAAGGACTGAAGTCGTGGATCGCCTCAGGCACGGGTGGTGCGATGTTCTATGGCCGCCACAGAGGACACAGCAGCACCGGCGGCTGCTGTGTCTGCGGCTGCAGTGACTGTCCAGACCGCTGTGATGCCCCAGTGGTGGTGATGGCTGAGCTCCGTGTGAAGAGCAGGCTGCCAACGTTGGGGTCCACAGCCCCTGGGGAAAGAGCCAGAGATGCTCTGCGTTCTCCTTTGCAGAGGGTTTCATAGACCAGGTTGCCTCGTCGCCATCTTGCTGGAAGTCGCCTGATGTTGGATCTTTACCCGGATTGGGCATCAGTGTGATGTTAGCTTTGTAAAATGATATGGGGAGAATTCCATCTTTCTCAATTACCCAGCATAATTTCAACAGGATTGGTATCAGTTCCTCCTTGTATGTTTCGTAGAATTCTGCTGGAAAGTCATCCGGTCCAGGGCTTTTTTTTTTGTAGGTAGTTTTCATATGACAGAGTCAATTTCTTGGGTTGTTATTGGTCTATTTAGTGTCTCAATGTCTTCTTTTTTCAACTGGGGGGGAGGGTTGTGTGATGTCAGAAAGTTCTCCATTTCATTTAGGTTATTGAGTTTGTTTCCATACAGGTGTACATAGTACTCTCTGATAATCTTTTGTATTTCTTCGGGGTTAGTTGTGATTTGACCTTTTGTATTTCTGATTGTGTTTATTTGGGCTTTTTCTCTCTTTTTCTTGGTCATTCTGGCTAGGGATCCATCAATCTTGTTCTTCTTTCAAAGAACCAGTTTTTTGTTTTGTTGATGTTTTCTATGATCTTTGTCTTTTATGTCCCATATTTGGGCTCTTATTTTTGTGATTTGGATTCTTCTGCTAAAGTTGGGGTTTTGGTGGTCTTCTCTTTCCAGCTCCCTTAGGTGATTTTTTAGGCTCTCCACTTGTGATTTTTCCATTTTCTTGATGTGTACTCATAGAGATATAAACTCCCCTCTTAGAACTGTTTTCAGGGCATCCCAGAGGTTTCAGTAAGATGTTTCTTCATTTTCATTTGTTTCCAGGAATCTTTTAATTTCTGCTTTGATTTCAGTGTTGACCCAGTATTTGTTCAGCATCATGCTGTTTAGTGCTCATGTCCTTGTGGGTTTTGAGGAAATGTTGTTGGTGTTGATATTTATTTTTATTTTGCTGTGGTCTGAGAATGTTCATGACAAGATTTCAACCTTATGGAATGTGTTTATGCTTGATTTATGGCCAAGGATGTGATAAATCTTGGAGTATGTTCCATGTGGTGATGAGTAGAATGTATATTCTGTGGTTTTTGGATGGAGTAATCTGTAGGTATCTATTAAGTCCATTTGGTCAAATGTCAGGCTTAGGTTCTGAATTTCATTGTTGATTTTTTGCCTCAATGATCTTTCTAGGCCTGTCAGTAGGGTTTTAAGTCCCCTGTATAATAATGTTAGAGCCAATATCTTTTTTTATTTTATTTAGTAGTTGCTTTATAAATGCTGGTGTTTCTGTGTTGGGTGCATATATGTTTAGGATGGATATTTCTTGTTGATGGATTGAACATTTTTGATTATGTAGTGTCCTTTTGCATCTTTTAAAATTTTTGATAATTTAAAGGTTGTTTTGCCTGATATTAAAATCGCAACTCCTGCTTTCTTTTTTGATCCATTTGCCTGGAAACTCATTTTCCATCCTTTAACTTTGAGTCTGTATGCATCCCTTGTGGTGAGATGAGTCTCCAGGATGCAGCAAATAATTGGGTCACAGTTTCTTATCCAGTTTGCCATTCTGTGTCTTTTCAGTGGTGCACTTAGTCCATTCACATTCAGGCTGATTATTGAAATGTGATTGTTTCTCCCTGTCATGAGGTTATTATAAAGTTTTTTCTTTGTTTGTTTTCTTTTGGCTTTGGGGTTAATGTATGTGTATTTTTTCAAATTTCTTGTTACTCTGTATTCTCCTTTTATTCTGTGCTCTGCTGTTCTCTTGGGAAGTGTGTGGTAACTCTTTTTTTTTTCTTTCTTTTGGGCTTAATGCCTTTTTAAGTGTCTCCTGTAAAACTGGTCTGGAAGCTGCATAATCTCTTAGGGGTTGGATATCTGGGAAAAATTTTAATTCTTCATCACTGATGAAGCTGAGCTTGGTTGGATAGGAAATTCTTGGTTGAAATTATTTTTCTTTGAGGACTTTGAATATAAGGCTCCAGTCCTTTCTTGCTTACAGTGTTTCTGTCAATAGGTCTGTTGCTATTCTGATTGGTTTTTCCTAGTAGATAGTCTGACCTTTCTCTCTTGCTGCCTTTAGGATTTTTTCTTTTGTGCCTACTTTGTGTAGGTGAATTACTGTGTGTCTAGTGGTTGGTCTTCTCCTTTGATGTCTTGTGGGGGTTCTCTGTATCTCTTGTGCTTGGCTGGTTGCATCTCTGGTGAGATAGGGAAAGTTTTCTTAGATTACCTCCTAGAAATCTTGCTCCAAGTTGTTCTCCATTTCCTTTTCTTCTTCTGGGATGCATAGGTTTGGCCTCTTGATATAATCACACATCTCTTGTAGGCTTTGTTCTTTCTTTCTGAATCTTCTTTCTGTTTTTTACAGGTAGGGTTAATTCCATATTCTGGTCTTCAAGTTCTGAGATTCTTTCTTCAGCTAGATTAATTCTACTTTCCATGCTTGTCATCTTGTTATTTATTTCCTGGATGAAATTTTTTATTGCCAAAATCTCAGTTACAAGTTCTTTCAGTGTTTCATCTTATCTTTCTTGAGTCCTATTCACTCTTTTCATCCATTCCATAATCCCTGTCATATTCTGGGGACAGTCTTTGGTGACTTCCATTGAATGGTCACCAAGGTCTGATTTTTCAGGAGTTTTGTCTTGGTACACTTGAAATTGCCTGAGGCCTTCCTTTGATTTTTCCTCATTTGTGACAGATCTCTTGTTTTTCTCTTTAGTTCTGTTATTCAGTGTCAGTGGGCAAGGCTTTCCCTTCTCATGTTTGCTCAGTCCTTTATTCTTTCCTGATCTAAGCTCTGAATTTGTTCTATTTTCAAATAGGACAGTGGATGGGAGACTTTGTTGTCTCTTGTAGTTTTTGAAATTATAATAAAGTAGGGGATGAGGTGCTAAGAATCAGAAACTACTTGCAAACTAAAATGTTCACTTGTTGTGGTATGTGTTCCCTGAGACCCACTCTCCACCACCTGACAATGCAAAGCAGAAACCAATGCAAAAGCAATTGAACACACACACATACACCCCAACACTAACTGGAATAACAACAGAGTGAAACAAAACAACAACAACAACAAAATCAAGAAAACAAAACACACATACATGCCTAGCACAAAGTATATAGAGAGGAAAAACAGAAACACCAGAGGAAACTTTTTTTAAAAAAGGGATTCAAGTCAAACCCTTACACATATGTATGTTTAAGGTGACACACACCTTAAACTATAAAACATAAATATTAAAAAACCTCAGAAGAACAAAAGAGCAAAAACCAACAACAAAATCAAAAGATGAACACTCGATCATTCACATACACACATAAACAGAAAATGACAAATAAAAGCAGAAAGAAACAGAAAAAGAGAAAAAAAATTGGGGGGAAGCAGATCAAGTCCTCACATACACATTCATGCACAAAGGAAAAATATTTTTAAAATAAATGAACTAACGAACAGTAAAAAAATTTTAAAAAATCAAAAAGTAATTGAAAATTTTTTAAAAAGACCTGCCCTCTTATTGCAGACTGTGTAATTGTCCCTCTAATCAGGACTCTCCTGCAGAGCCACCTCTTTCACTCTTTCCCCAGGGAATGAAGCAGGGAAGGAGGAGTGGCAGTGGAGGTGGGTGGGGCTGGAGTCCTCCCCTCCCCTCAGGGACATCTCTTCCTGGGGGGAGGTATGGGATTGTCTCTTCCCAGGTATGTACTCTCACCAGGGGTGCCCCAGCCAGGTCTATCCTGGAATGGTGCTCTCCTATTGCAACTGACCTCCAGGCTCTGCCTGGGTTTGTCCCTCTCAGTTGTGGCCCAGCTGTGTGGGTTGGACATTCAGAGGATTTCTGGGGAAGAGGGGTTTGGATCTGCCCCAGACTCACCACTGTTCTCTTTGGAGTTTTTCCTCACCCTTTTCTGGCCATACCCTTTGTCCCATGACTGGATCAGGGTAGGGGGTAGGGTGCCTAGAACTCAGCACTTGTAGGTCCCTCTGAAGTTTGTGCTCTCAGGATATTCCCTCTGGGCCATGAGTAGTTGATCCACCAGTCACAGAGATCGGGTCTGTCGATCCATGGTGAACAAGTCAGAGCACTTTCCTGCCCCTCCTTCAAGACAGTGGTGGGGTACCTCTCTTGTCCTCTTCCATGGGAACTTGCCTCTGTACTCCCTCCACAGCCTCTGCCAGACCCTGCCAGGTGCTGAAGTGGTGAGCCAAAGCCAGAAGCCAGAAGTCTCTCTCTTGCTTCAATGATGAGGGAGAGCCTGGGGCGATAGTTCCTCCCCACCACTTTTCCAAAGGAAAACATCTGTCTGTTTAAAAAACAAAAACAAAACATTGGCGCTCTACTTCTGGCCTGGGAAGAGCCAGGGATGAAGTAGAGAAGCTACAGCACCGGTTGTTGCACCAGGGGCCTGGCCACCCTCTCATGAGCCCCACTTAGACAGTATCTCCCAGTATTTTCTTCCCAGGGAGGGTTTGTTGATTTAAAAAAGAAAAGAAAGAAAATGGCACTCAGCTTCTGTGTCCTGGGAACCACTAAGGTCCAAGTCCAGCCACTGTGGCACCAGTCGCTGCACCAGGAGAGGCCTGGTCACCAGCTCCCTAGCTCTCCCTCAGCCACTCACATGCCCACTTGCTCACCAGCATGTACATAAAATTTTCCATACACTCACTCACTTACATGGTGACCTGTATAGTCCGACTGGCTTGGTCATTATCTTTCCAACTCCCAACATTCTTTTAAAAAAGCAATTCCAGTCAAGAATTTCCTACCACACCAAGCTAAGCTTTATTAATGAAGGATAATGTAAATCCTTCCCAGACATCCAATTCCTAAGAGAATATGCTCCCTCCAGACCAGTCCTTCAGAAGATACTTAAGAAAGTTCTAAGCACAGAAATGAAAGAAAGTTTCCACCCATTGCAAAAGCACAGATAAGCATGGAGTTTACAGACCATAAAAATCAACCATAAGACCTAAAAAGCAAAGCAGCCTCTTAATAGCAATATGATAGGAACAAACCCTCACATATCAGTAATTAACTTAGATCTGAACAGACTGAATGTGCCATTCAAAGAAACAGAGTGGCAGATTGGACAAAGAAGCATGATCCATCCTTCTGTTGCCTTCAGGAAACCCATCTCACTGCAAATGACACCCACAGGCTCAAGGTAAAAGGCTGAAGAAAGATCTTCCAGGAAGATGGAAACAGTAAATGGAAAACAAAAAAGAGCAAGAGTAGCTATTCTTGTATCAGACAAAACAGACTTTAAACCAATAAAAGCTAAAAAGGACAGCGAAAGATACTACATAATGATAAAAAGGCTCAATCCATCAGCAAGAAATATCCATCTTTAATAGGTACACACCCAATGCAGGACACCCAGATTTATAAAACAATTGCTAATTAAACTAAGAGAGGACACAGACAGTCATATGATTATAGTCAGAGACTTTAATACCTCACTCACAGTCTCAGATATATCATCAAGGCAAAAAATCAACAAGGAAATCTCAACCTTGTTGATTGAACCTAATAGACATCTACAGAACACTTCACCCAACAACCACAGAATATACACTCTTCTCATCAGCACATGGAGCATACTCCAAGATCAACTACATTTATTTATATTATACCTGGGCATAAATAAAGTGTGAACAAATTTCAAGAGGTTGAAATCATACTAAGCATCTTCTCAGACACAGTAGAATAAAAATAAATATTATTACCGGCAGACACCCCTCTCCCCCGGAACACACAAATACATGGAAATTAAGCAGCATCCTTCTGAGTGACTTTTGAGTAAACACAGAAATCGAGGCAGAAGTAAAAAGATTCCTGGAAACAAATGATAACAAAGACACAATATACCAAAATCCCTGGGATACTATGAAAGTGGTGCTGAGAGGAAAGTTTATAACAGTGAGAGAGGGCTTGCTAGAGGTCTAAATCTCATCTGCACACAATTTACTTATGTAGCAAATGCTCATGTGTACCTCACAACTCTAAAATAGAGTAAAAGAAGAAACTTTCAAAATGGAAAAACACAAAGTAAAAAGACTGAAAAAACTAGGACAAAATATTTTAAAACTATGGAACAACAAACTATGTTACATGTGCATAATTAGAATACTAGATGGAAAAGAGAGAGGGGAAGAGAAGTATTTGAAGCCATAATGATTGCAAATTTCTACAAATTAATGTTAGACAAATCACAGATTCAGAAAGCCCAGAGAACACCAAACAAAATGAATACCAAAAACTACAATTAAGTTCATCATATTCAAACTGCCGAAAATCAAAGATAAAGAAAAGATTTTGAAAGAAGCCAGAGGGAAAATGACTTTACCTATAGAGAAACAAAGATAGAAGTTACAGCTTTCTCCTCAGAAACCATGCAAGCACGAAGAGAGTGGAGTGAAATATTTAAAGTGCTGAGAGAGAAAAAAATACATCAATCTAGACTTCCATACCCTATGACATTATCCTTCAAAAGTGAAGGATAAATAATTTCTCAAACAAACAAAAATTGAGGGAATTTATTGCCAATAGACTTGCCCTGCAAGAATTGCTAAAATAAATTACTCAGAGAGAAAGAAAACTATGTAAATTTGAATCTCGGGAAGAAATATCAGAAAAAAAATAAGTAAAACTAAAACAAACACTTGTATTCTTCTTTAACTAAGTAAAGTGATAATTATTTAATATAATAGCAACACTTTAAATTATGCATGTTTATATGTCAAATACACTATGTAGGCATATGTATTATATACTTGTATATGTATGTATAATTAATGACAGCAACTATGCAAGAGACAGGAGGGAAAAATTAGGAGTATTTTGTTATTATAAGTTATTTGCACTACCTGTGAAGAGATATAGTATTATTTGAATGAGGATTTGAATTAGTGGTAATTGTATATTGCAAACTCTAAGGAAACCACTAAAAAAAGTAATAGAAAAAGTATAACTGATATGCTAAGAAAGGAGAAAATAGAATCATATAAGATGCTCAGTTAAAACCACAAAAGGTAGAAAAAAAAGAATAGAAGAAAAAAACAGGAACAAAGATTAATGTCAATAAATTTTTAAAAACAACAAATATGGCAAATAACTCTAACTCTTTAAGTCATCATTTTAAACATCAATAGTCTAAATATGCTGACTAAAAAAATTTTCAGAGTGGATCAAAAATCAAGATCTAACTGTGTGTTGTTCACAAGAAACTCAATTAATATAAAGACACATATATTAAAAGAAGTTCTTTAGGCGGTAGGAATATGATACCAAATAGAAATATGGATCTATATAAAGGAATGAAAAGTATCAGAAATGATAAATATGTGAATAAATATTAAATACATATTTTTCTAATTTTTAGTTTTTTGAGAGAACTGCCTAAAGAAAAAGCATAATTTGCTTTTGTAGAAGCAAAATGTATAACAATGACACAAAATACAGATTAAGGGAAGGGACTGCTATCAGTTCCTTATACTCTATACAAGAGTAAAATATGTTTAAGTTAAAGATGGATATTGTAAACCATTGAGAATTCACTAAAAATGATGAAGTAGAGCTAATAAATCAATGTGCATATAAAATGGAGTTATAAGTGATAACCCAAAATAAGGCAGAAATGGGAAAAAAAGAAAAAGAAAAATGAGCAAGATGATAGACTTAAAAGTAATCATACAGGTAATTATGTTAAATAAAAATGCTTTCAATACTTTAAATCACAAGGCAGAAATTGTTAGATTCGAGGAAAAATCAAGAGCCAACCATATACTGTCCAAAATAAACCTGCTTAGATATGGAGCCATACATAGCTTAAAGTTAAAATAATGAAAAAAAAGAAATATCATGCAAACACTAATAAGAAATCTGGAGTGGTCTATTAATATTCAAGTGAGCCTTAAGACTGGATGTATATAAGAAAAACCATCTCATAATAACATAGAGCCTAATCTTTAAGAAATTATAACAATCCTACCTGGTATGTACCTAAAGACAGACCATATTTTTAGAGCTAAAGGAATAAATACATACATCCACAATTATAGTTGTAGATTTCAACACTCTTCTCTTAATGGTGGATAAATAAGCAGACAAGGCGTCAGTAAGGTTGTAAAAGATGTGAACAAAACTATCAACTGGCTGACCTAATTAATATTCTTCAAATGTGGCACCCCACAACAGCAGCATACATGTATACCTTTTCAAGTTAACGTGGGACATTTAATAAGATAGACTATATTCAGGGCAATAAAATGAGACTCAAGTTTAAGATTAAAATCACAAAGAGCATACTCTCTGACCACCACAGAATTAAACCATAAGTTAACTACATATCTTAAAAAATCACCTCAAGGCTGGGCACAGTGGCTCAAACCTGTAATGCCAGCACTTTGGGAGGCCAAGGCAAGGTGATTGCCTGAGACCATGGGTTTGAGACCAGCCTGGGCAACATGGTGAGACCTTGTCTCTACAATAAATCAAAAATTAGCTGGGTGTGGTAGCATGCACCTATAGTTCTGGATACTTGGAAGGCTGAAGCAGAAGGATTGCCAGAATCCAGCAGTCCGATGCTGGGGTGGCTGCGAGCATGCCACTGCACTGCAGCCTAGGCAACAGAGTGGGACTCCAACTCAAAAAAAAAAAATTGCCTCAATATTTAGAAATTAAACACCATATTTTAAATAACTCATGGATCAAAGAAGTCACAAGGGAAATTTTTTTTTTTTTTTAGTTGGAGTCTCACTCAGTCACCCAGACTGG
>NW_007252030.1:13285-162403 GCF_000164805.1 Carlito syrichta
CGACCGCTCCTGGCCACTGCAGCCTCATCCTACTGGGCTCTGGCGATCCTTCCACCTCAGCCTTTCAAGTAGCTGGAACTACAGGTGCGCGCTACCACACCCAGCTAATTTTTTTGATTTATTGTAGAGATGAAGTCTTGCCAAGTTGCCTGGGTGGGTCTCAAACCCGCGGGCTCAGTCAATTCACTCACCTCAGCCTCTCAAAGCGCAGGATTACAGGCTGAGCCACCAAGCCTGGCCCACAAGGGAAATTTAAAAATATTTTCAGATGAATGAAAATAAAAATACAAAATCTGTGGAATTCTGCTAAATTAGTGCTTAGTAGAAACTTTATATCATTAAATGAGAAGAAAATCTAAATTCAAAGATAAAAGTTTACACCATTTTTGTTCCTACCAAAAAGTGCATTAAATCAAAGTAAAGGAGGAAAAAAACCCATAAACATTTAGAAATAAATCATTGAAATAAGAAGCATGGTAACAATAGGAAAAAAGTTAATGAAACCCAAAGCTAGACCTTTGCAAAGAGCAATAACATTGTTAGTTTTCTGGATCAGTGGCTCTCAGCCATAGGTAATTTGCCTCCCAGAGATATTTAGGGATGTCTGAACACATTTTTCCTTTTTTTTTTTTGTGGGGTTGGGGGAGATGCTACTGTCATGTAGAGGTCAAGGATGTGGCTAGACATCCTACAATATGCAGTACTGCCTCCCATGACCAAGAAAGTTACTAGTGCCCTAACTTTCATTAGTGCTGCTGTTGAGAAATGTTTCTCACAAGGTTGCTGACAACACAATTGCTATTGTATGAAATAAACAAAAAGACATTGCAACAGATCCTACAGACATTAATGGGAAACTAGGGAATATTATGAATAATTATTATGAACAAATATTATGAAATTTATGCCACAAAATCCAACCACACACATGAAATACTCATAGATGAACAAAATTCCCCAAATGCATTTTAAAAAATAGATAATCTGGATATACCTATATTCCACTAAAGAAATTAATTTTGTAAATACTTCCCAAATTTAAAAAAAAAAAAACTTCAGGTTCTGATGACATTATAAGTGAATTCTTCCAAACTTTTATGGAAGAAATAATACTAATTCTATACAAACTGTTGTAGAAAATGAAAAAGAAAAAGCATTTTACAACTGATTTTATGAGGCCAGCATCAACATGACTCTGAAGCCAGGCAAAGATAACCAAAAAGAGAAAACTATAGAAAAATAGTTACTCATGAAAGTACATGCAAAAATTCTTTAAAATATTTTGGGAAATGAAAATCAGCAATATATGTAAAGAATAGCACTTCATGACCAAGTGGGATTTATCCTAAAAGTGCAAAATTATATTTGTCTTTCAATAAATCAATGCAATTCACCACATTAACACATGAAAAAAATCATCTCAATGGATAAATAAAGTGCATATGACACCCATATAATTTATTTTAAAAATTGTATTCAACTAGGAATAAAAGGCAATCTTCTTAACTTGAAAAAGTCCATCTAGGAATAACTTACAATTAACATTGTACTTAATGGTGAAAGCAGAATGATTTCCCTTCAAGTTCAGGAACAAGGTAAAGTAACACAGGTCCTAGCCAATATAACAAGAAAAAAAAGGAATAAAAGCCATATATATTAATAAGAGAGAAGCAAAATTCTTTGTTCTAAGATAGTATGATCACCAATCTAGAAATTTTTCAGGGATTTACAAAAAACTAAAAGAACTAACACATGCATTTAGCAAGACTGCAATATATAATGTTGACATACACAAACCAGTTGCATTTCTACATCCTATCAATGAACTGTTGAAAATTGCTTTCTTACCTTAACATGCAAAAACAGAGTTTACTGAACCATAATCTAGAACATTCTTCTACATCTTCTTTCTGCATCAGGTTTTTAAAAAATAACTCATGCTTTCCTTACCTCCCTTTCACTCTTCAAACCAAACACAATTTGATTTCTGTCCTCAGGCCTCCACTTGAGTCTGCTTGAATCAAGGCACTAGTGAACTCTTAGCTGCTAATACAAAGGATAGTTTTCAGCTTTTTATTCTTAAGTAACTTGTTCTCATCATTCAACACCATGGACTGTGTCCTCCTGATACTCTTTTGTATTTCAGCCTCCATGGAACCAACCTCTTCTGATTCTCCCCTTCTCAGTTCACACCTTTCTAATTTCAGCCTCCATGGCACCAGCTCTTCTGATTCTACCCTTCTCAGTTCACACCTTTCCAGTCTTTCTTATCTTTTACAAACTCCCCATCTTCGCTGTGTCTTTCAAACATTGGTCTTCCCTATCCTTGGGGCTCCTCTCTTGCAATTCCACATACCTTGGTGGCCTCACCTCATCTGCCACTGCTCCTATCTCCCCATATCTTGAATGATGATACCTTCTGAGCACCTACATTTGGCACCTGTTTTTTGACATTTCAATTTTAATATCTCAAAAATGCCTCATTCTTATATTCCCTGAAATATCTTCCTTTGTTTTCTCTTCCTTGGTCAAGGACACCTTCCTCCATGTTGGTAGCTAAGCTAGATAAATGGGACTCATTGCTGATTGCATTTCTGGCAGTTTTTCTAAATGTTTTGTCTTCCCATCCTTCTGGCTCTTTATTTTCTCTATGACCATTTTCTCCTCTGCAACAGTGCTGCCACCCTTTAGTCTGGGGTTTCTTTCATCCTGAATAGATGCTTATCATGTTGCTTTGCCTCTGGCCTCTCCTCCTTCCAGTAATTCTCTGCATTCCTTTTACAAATACATACCTGATTATGACATTCCCCTGCTTAAAACTCCATTGTTATCTAACTGCATAACTTGGATGTCCTGAAGAAATGGATTATGCATTTTCCAATGCTCACAGTTCCAAGAAAAAGGTTGGAACTGAGAAATTTTGATTGGTAAATTACTTTATCAGTCAATTTACTAACACGTATTGAGCATCTTGTTATGTGTCCAGTGTTAGACGTTGCATCCATTTTATTTCAGAATATGATCTAAAAATTAAGAAATATTTTCTTACTTTGTTATTCTTAAGCTATACAAGTATCTCATATCTACCACCAGACTGCAAGATTGATCTCCTGTAGGTAGTAATGAGCGGCTGATAGGTATGAAAATAACTTTACCAGTGATTTTAATTACCTCACTAATTTTTACAGTCACTCAACAAATTTTTATTTTGTTTTTGTGTGTGTCAGCCACTGTAGAAGAGAGAAGATAGAGACTTCATAGATTTTTGTTGTTTTTTTTTCCTACAGGAAGTCAATGACAGAATTTTTATGTCCCTGGACTATTTTCAGAGATACTTGGTCACCTTGTACAATTTGTTTTAGGAGCTATCATATTACTGATCAAAAGGAACCACTTAATTACCACACTTTGCATATCTAGTAAATCCTCACTTCTATTGTCAGTACTTAACGAGAAAAAAGAAATGACTATGACACTTAAGAGACTAGTCTCTTGAGAAATCAAGCGACCTGCCTTACAAATGAGGATATTTTGGTGCCAAATGCCCATTTATGTCCCTGTAAAAATTGTTTTCTCTAGATACATAAATATCACATATATTTTCATGTTCTAACCTATGTATGGGAAAATTGGCACAGAATAGAATTTCAGTCATTGTAGAATAAGAAACTCCTTTTATGCTGTGATTTTAAACTCTCCTGTATTTTTATATTACTAGAAGAATCATCTTTTTCTGAAAGCTACATACAATAAAATCCTTCTTCTCATTTCATCCTATTAGAAGCACTTAAGGAGACCCTGACTACCATACATGAACAGAGATCAATCAATACTAAATCACTGAACTTCCATCAAATTGAACAAAATAGCTCTGAAATTATAAGCCTAGAATAGAGCTATGAGTGTTCAACCCTTAATGACAGACTGATTACTGCCTGCACATTTCTGGAATAGAGTCATCGCCTATATTCCTACAAATACCTCAACATTTAAATAATTAAGCCTATGAGCTCTTTTCTGAGCATTTGCCCCTAAAGTCCTCTTCCTAAGTGTCAGCACTCTGTTAAAAAGCCATGGTCTCTACTCCTTGTTCTGCTGTTATAGCAACCATCATCCCACAGACATATGGAAAGAAAAGAACACCACCTAACCAGTAACATCAAATTGTCACAACAATTTGATGTTAAATACAAAATGACAAACCAATTTCTCACTGTGAAAGCATGAAAATCAAGGTAAAACTATACATTCAGTTCCCTTTTAGCAAACATGTATACTGGTGATCGTGGTGGTGATAGTAATGTGATAGAATCAGAAAAAAAGATAAGACAAGGTAAGGCAAGAATATAGGATTGGACATCTATGTAAAATGAGTTTGATCATTAAAAAGTTAAAATTCAATGTTAACTGGTAACATTCTGAGATTTAAATACTACTAACTGTAAAGTGGTCATCTCCCACAAAAGTATAAAAGATGAGGCCTGTGATTTATTTATTAAAAAAAAAAAAGAGCTTGTCACCTATGTGCATCTTCTGGGTTGAAAGGCATGTCTATAAATATCCCCAAGGCTATTCTGGGGGTTGGGTCCACTAAAACAAGGTGAAGTGTCATGTAGACCCCAAGGACTCTAGAGCAAGGCCCTATGCCATCAGCAGGGAAGAATTGCACACCACTCAGAAAACAGCTCGTGGCATGCTACCAGGCGCTTGTAGAGACAGAGGATCTGGTTGTGAGGCAACGAGTGACCACGTGACCAGAGCTGCTTAGTGTAAGTTGAGTTTTTCAGACTCGCCAAGTCATAAGATGGGGGGGTGGGTCCAGTCACAATTCATTGTAAGACGGAAATGCTGGTTCTGGACACAGGTGTGAGCGTGACCCGGGGAGCATAAGAAGTTGCGTGAACAGGTGCATGGAGTCCCATAGGACTCAACACTACTGTATGGTCCTCAAGGGCAGGGATTCCATTTAGGATAAGCTGGTAGAGGAGGAGAAAAGCCCAGCTGGGTTTACAGATAGGTTGACTCAATGTGTGTGTTCAGCTGCTGCCCTGCAGTCCCACTGAGTTGTGGCCCTAAAGTTTAGCATAAGAAAACCCTCCATGGGCAAGCTTTGTTGAATGAGTATTTGTATCTGCAAAGTACTGACTCAAAATAAGGATATCCAGAGGTTCTTGGGTAATGGAGAATGACTTGACTGAATAGTTAGAGGCCTGGAAAGAGAAATACTTACAGATCAGAAATCTTTAGAAAGTCTGGAGAAGGGCTGGGCATGGTGGTTCACACCTGTAATCCCAACATTTTGGGAGGCCAAGGCAGGAGGATCACTTAAGCCCTGGAGTTTGAGACCAGCCTGGGTAACATAGTAAGACCTCATCTCTACAAAAAAATCAAAAACAGAGTTGGGCGTGGTGAGATGTGCTTGTAGTTCCAGTTACTCGGGAGGCCTGAGCCCAGTAGGTCAAGGCTGCAGTGAGCCATGATCATGCCACTGCACTCCAGCCTGGGTGACAGAGTGAGACCCCAACTAAAAATTAAAAAATAATGACAAAAAATGAAGTCTGGAGTCTCCTCCCCAGAGGAATGCAGCATCACATCCTCCAGCCTCTGTAATCAACCACTCCTGGGTGAGCACCAGGGGCTCAGGAAGGAAGTCGTCATGACAGGCTAAAGGCTGTGAAGAGGTGAAGTGGGCTCCATCTACCCCAGTGACCCTTGTTGCTACTGCTGTCCAATGTTGGGCCTGCCAGGAATGGAGCCCACATGCAGTCCCATGCCTTGGAGAGACTATCAGGCCTTGGGGTCAGCTTGGGAGCAACAAGGTGGGCTGAAAGGTGACGGCAGAGTCACCTTTCAGAGCTCGCCCCACGCCAAGCTGTCATGCTGGGTTTATACTTAGAAGTTCTAACATTCATTTTGATGGTCAGATGTTAGAGACATTCATTTTAATATTCCCTGTTAAAAATTAATGTTTGGCTTGACCAAGTAACACATTGCAGAATCTAGTGCACTAAAATGGAAATGATTCCAAAGTCAGTCATCAATCAGTCCTCGGCACGACTAACTCATTTTGCCTAGATGTGCACATTAATAAAACCAAAGTTGAAGTCCCTGATCTTTTTAAAACATTTACTTTAAGAAGGCATATTTTATTTTTAGGATATTTCTCATACAGATATTTTTTGGAGGTGGGGTCTCACTCTGCTGCCCGGGTTAGGATACAGTAGCACAATCACAGCTCACTGGAGCCACGACCTCCTGGGTTCTGGCAATCTTCCAACTAAGCCTTCCAAGTAGCTGGGGCTACAGGCATATGCCACCATGCCCAGATTTTTTGGTAGAGATGGGGTCTTGCTATGTTGCCTAGGCTGGTCTCAAACTCCTCGACTCAAGCAATCCTCCTGCCTCACCCTCCCAAAGTGTTGAGATTATAGCCTTCACACCCAGTCTATTTTTAGGATATTTCTCTAGCAGGAACTACCTGGCACAGGTCATTCCTCAACTCCTTGCTATTTAATTCCCTTGTCAAATTGGTAAAATAGGTGAACATTGCTTTTGTTCTTCTTTCTTCTTCTAGCCCTAAGTTATGGAACTGCTTCGTGCTATTCCTTGGACACCTCTACATCTTTTTTATTTTTATTTTGGAGTTTGGGGGTACGTGAGGATTTGTTACATTAGTAAAATGTATGCAGGTGAGATTTGGGCTTCTAGTGTACCCTCTCCCCCCTGGTGGTAGACCTGGTACTTAATGGGTGATTGTGAGCCCCTGATCCCCCGTCCCTCCCTCCTGATATCAGTTGTTCCTGCCTTTGTGCTCATGTGCCCAATGTTTAGGACCCACTTATGAGTGAAAGCATACAGTATTCAGTTGTTTGTTTCTGTGATAGTTCACTTAAAACCATGATCTCCAACTGCATGCATGTTGCTGCAAAGGACATGATTTTGTTCTTCTTTATGGCTGTGCAGCATTCCATCATGGATATGTACCGCATTTTCTTTATCCAGCCCACTCTCAATGGGCATCTGGGTTACCTCCATGTTTTTGCTACTGTGATTAGTGCTGCAATGAACATATGTGTGCGGGTATCTTTTGGGCAGAGTGATTTATGTTCCCCTGGGTGTGTTCCCAGAAGGGGGATTGCTAGATTGTATGAAAGTTCCATTTTTAGTTCTTTGAGAAAATGTCACACTGCTTTCTACAAAGGCTGAACTAGCTTACATTCCCACCAACGGTGCAGAAGTGGTCCTTTTTCTCAGAAGCCTTGTCTACATCTGTTGTTTTTTGACTTTTTAATGATAGCCATTGCCATCCTGACTGGTGTGAGTTGGTATCTCATTGTAATTTTGATTTGCATTTCTCTGACAATTAGTGAGGCTGAGCATTTTTTCATTGGTCTGTTGGCTGCTTGGAAGTCTTCCTTTGAGAAATGTCTGTTCATGCCCATTGCCCACTTTTTAATAGGGTTCATTTTTTTTCTTGTGTGATTCATATTTCTGATGTTGAACTCAAGCTACGTCAGCAGCTACTGCTCTTCGAGTTAGCCAACTAAGTGTGGTGTGGAATGATAGGACCATACTTTATATATATTGGACACTCAAAAGGTGTTTGCTGAATGAATTAATATAAACATAAATGAATAAATTCATAAAATGAAGGTCTTTACTTGGTAGAAGCCTCAGAAAGTATTTCAAAATTATCTATATTCCCTAGCTCCAACATCCTGTTAATTATTCTTTTACATCCTGGGTCTGTTAAATGCACCCACTTCCCTCCAGCCTCACAACCTCCACCCTCATCTAGATCACATGTCATATGGTTGCAGAACTGCTAATGGGTCTTATGCCCCTTCCAGTGTACCCTCTACAGAGCAGCCGACATGATGTTAAAGTGAAAACCTGATCACTTAATTTCACTGCTTACAACACTTTAGGCTGAGCACAGTGACTCACTCCTGTAGTTCCAGGATTTGAGGAGGCCAAGGTGGGGTGGGAGGATCAGTTGGGCCCACCTTGTCTCTACAAAAACAATTAAAAAATTAGTGAGGCATAGTGGCAGGCACCTGTAGACCAGGCTACACAGTAAGCCAAGGTGGAAGAAATGCCTGAGTCCAGGAGGTCAAGACTGCAGTGAGCCGGGGTCCTGCCACTGTACTCTAGCCTGGATGATAGAATGAGACCCTGACTACTCCCACCCCGCCCCCCAAAAAACCCTACTTTAGTGGCTGTTCATTGCTGTTAGGATAAAAATGGAAATACTTGTAGAGCCTTTGGTAGCCTCTAGTTCTGCCCACCTCTCTGGCAGTTTCTAGAGCTCTATTGGGACAATGATTTGGAAAGTGAGGCCAGGAGACTTCTCTAGAAGCTGCATTAATGCCATAATCACTGTGCTTTTACTAAGTATTTCTATTGTTGCATAGCCCTAAAACTGATGGCACCCTGAGGATGCCACTGCTTCCCAGCCTCCCTTCCTCCCATAGCCCCTGGTTCTCATAGCACTGCCTCTTGCTGGCTTTCCTTCAGTTCCTATACTGTCCCAAGCTCTTTCCATTTCAGGGTCTTTTTATCTGCTGCTCTTTCTACCTAGAGCCATTTGACCATTCTGCTCATCCTTCGATTCTCAGTTTAAATGTCATTTTCTCAGGGGAGATCTCTGACCTTGGACTAGGCGGTTCCTCTGTCACAGGTGCTGCCCTTCGAATGTGAGGATGGTCTCTCAAAGACCGTTGCTTAGGGAAGGCAATCCTCGTCTTCATCACTGCAGTTTTCCTAGTGCCCAGCTCAACACCTGACTCACTCCTTGCATGTTTGTTGACTGAACAAGCTGTGTTGCGCTTGGAAGACTCTCCTGATGATGAAATTGCGTTATAGGGTGGTTGCTTGTGTTGCTTAGGGCCTTGTGGCTCATTAACGGTGATATTAGGACTGGAATGCTCTAGAGAACTCTGGCTCTGTCTGAGCAAACCCTGGGTCTTTTCCAGCTGTTTCCTCATCAGTGTGTGAGGCCGTGGTCTCAAGCAGTTCCTCAGAGTCCTCCCCGTGCTGTCGACTGTTGCTGGATTTTCTGTCATTTTCTTTTGAGGCTAATTCGCTCTCCCTGACAGATCCTTCCTAATGACACTTCATCTGAATTTTCTGTTTAGATTCTAGATTTGCCCCACACTGCCTTCCAGTGTCCTTTGTTACATGTTCTGTCACTCTCGGAGTGGTCTCCCTCCTCACACTTATGGCCAACTCTGGGACTAGGTCATTCAACAGTTCTGTGGGCTCTGCTTTTCTATACAGTTGACCCCACTAATCCATGGTTTTGCTTTCTGTTATTTCAGCTACTCATGGTCAACTGTGATTGGAAAATAGGTGAATACAGTATAATAAGGGGAGGGAGAGAGGGAGAAAGAGAGAGGAGAGAGAGGAGAAGAAGTGAGAGGAGGAGAAAGAAAGAGAAGGAAGAGAGAGGGAGGGAGAGAGAAAGTAGGAGAGAGGGGAGAGAGAGAAGGAAAGTGAGAGAGGAAGAGAGAAGGAAGGAGAAGGAGAGAGAAAGGAGAGAGAGAAGAAGAGAGAGGGAGAGAGAAAGAGAGGGGAAAAGAGGGAGAGAGGAGGAGAGAGGGAGAGAGGAGAGAGAAAAGGAGAGAGGAAGAAGGAAAGAGAGAAGGAGAGATAGAAAGAGAGAGAGGGAGAGAGAGAAGGAAAAAGAGAGGAGAGAGGGGGAGAAATGAGAGAATGGAGAGAAAGAGAGAGAGATGAAAAGAGAAGAAAAGAGAGAGGGAGAGCGAGCCAGAGGAAGAAGAAGAAGGAAGGGGGTGGGGAGAGAAGGAGAGAGAAAAGGGGACAGAGGGAGGGAGCATATTCACATAACATTTATTGCAGTATATTGTCATAATTACTTTATTTCATTGTGATCGCTGTTCATCTCTTACTTGCCTAATTTGTAAACCTTGTCATGAGTATGCATGTAAAGCAAAAACCATAGTCTACATGGGAATGAGTACTCTCTGAGGTCTCAGGCAACCACTGAGGGTCTTGAAAAGTAGCCCTCACAGATCAGGGGACTACTGCCTTCTGTGTTGGGGTCTTAGACTTGCCTGCTGGACCCGGATCACAGGGTACATGTGAACAATACTTCTCTAGGACATAGGCTTATTCGCATTCAAGTCCTGAAGTCAGGGAAATGTAAGTGCTTGCTTTTGGTGTACCACTGTTTTCAGTTTTCCAGCTTTACACATATTAGCTCATCTCATCCCCCAACCACACTTGCCCGAGGTCACACACTCATAAGTGATGGAGCCCAGTCTTGAACCCAGGGAATTCTGTGGCGGAATCTGTTCTGTCGCTACTACACTAAGCCTCATCAGAGTGGTGTTGGCAAACCCAAATGCGCTAGGAGCTGACAGAAAATGGTCTCATCAGCAGCAGAAAACAAATAAGCAGGTAAAACAAGAACAGACTAGGCCAGGGGCAGGCAATGCTGAACAAACTATTCATCCAAGCAGAATGTGTGTCTGGTGAAGTCGCCTGCTAATTTGGTCAGTTGCCCCTGAATCTCAGAAGTGAGGATGGGGCATATGCTGGGTCCGAAGAAGGTGAAAAGGGACACTCCAGACTTGCTGAGGACATACTCTGTGGGAGATGTAGACCCTGGGCCCACCCACCTTGCCAGGAAGGCCCCAGAAGTGCACCAAGAGGCTCTGTCTTGAGTAGGCTGGCAGGTGGCTACACGGCACCCCTTAGAGATGCCATGCAATGTTCCCCAAACTAAGTGGGGACAACACATGCATTTCAGACAAAGTGGGAGAAGAAAGATGGGGAGAAGATTAGGATGAGATGTGAAAGTAGACTGAGGAAAGAGAGAGCCTACAAAAGATAAGGAAATCGGGGATGGGGAACAGAGAACAGGATAAGGCTGCCTTGGTGATAGAGAGTTTAATAGTTGGTCAATAGAACTTTCTCACAGATCTCATTCATGTAAAATATGATGACAAGATTAGTGAGTTTTTTGCCTTTATTAAGAAAGGGGACCCCCAAAAATCTTTCATTTACTTATAAAAATTTGTGTATTTATTCTTCCATGTTTAAACTTCAGTCACCTTCAAAGTACTCTGTTTGATGCAATACACCTGTCAAGATGCTTTTTCCACTGCTCAAAACAGTTTTTGAACTCGTCCATATTGATGCCTTTTGGTGCCTCTGTCGTTTTTCATTTCACCTCTTCCACATCAACGAAACATTTCTCTTTGGGACTTTTTTCATCCAGGGAAACAAAAAACAGTCGTTTGGGGTGAACAGGGAGAGTGGGAGTCATGTCGTTTTTTGGTCAGAAACTGCTGAACACTCAGCATGGTGTGGACAGATATGCTCAGAAATCACCTATGATGAAATGGGCAAGCATGTTGAAACAATCACCAAAAAAAATTCACTGAAGCTGAATGCAGACTCTCATGACAGTGCTAGCTGGTCCACTGATGCCAATGGGTTCCTAGAACACTTGCCTAGTGGGGGAAGCCTGTGCTACAAGGGGCCTGCTCTCCAAAACATAATTCTTTATTTTGGGGTAGGGAGGCTCCCCTCATATATTTCTACTGCTATTTCTAAAATATATCACTATCTAAAATAGTAATAACATATTTGTGATCATCACCGGTTAAAGCACAGTATTCACGAGGCCATGCTTGTGGGCTAGGCCTCATTTTCCCTGAAACTTCTGCAAGCTTCCCTCTTCTCTGTATTGAGACTGCATACTAGACCTCAGTCTGATATCTTGGACATTGGGACTTACACTCAGTGAATCAGGCAAACACCTTGGGCTGGATTCGTATGACCTCATTCCTACTTCTAGAAAACCCAAGATCTATCCCACTAGACTCTATTTTTTGCACAATAAGGCAGCAAGGGGTTATAGAAATAACCCCTTATTCACAGTTTTTGACATAGTTAGACTTTTAAGTAATTATTAGTTTGAATAGAAAGACACCAGAGAAAGGTGAAATTTTCCAAGAGGAAAAATGTAGGGTAGCATCCAAAAAGATGTGAGAGGAGAAGTCAATGCTCACAATGGAAGAGTTAATGCGTCTGTCACATATCAGTTGAGGGGTGTGGCATCTTGCCCCAAATCCTCTCTGATAAGACAGATGCCATGCACAGCACAGCTGATTTATTTCACAGGTGGATATTTTAATCCTATAAAAGCATTTGGAGGCTGCAGTTTGTGAGTCATGATAGAAATCTCACAATTATTGTCTTTTTTTCTTCTATCCAGGAAAGCTCAATTTTTGCATCTTAACCACAGAAGTATGTGTCATAAAGAACTTATAAGATTAAATAAAATAAAAGCAATATCAAAATATAAGGTCTTGCATGAATCATAAAGTACTAATGTCTTCATTTATACTGTATTGGTATTTTTAATGGGATGGCTAGAAGATAAAACATCTGAAGTTACAGTTCTTGGAAACCAATCTGGTATCATCAAATTTGTCTCAATATTTTCTCCTCATATTCTAAATTTTCTTCATAATAAACTGTATGTTTGAAATCTGTTTGATCTATTTGCCAGTTTGTTTTGTATTGACCTAATTTAGTATTCATAATAGATTATGATTTTTTGCTTATTTGACTAGTTTTCAATATGTTTCAAAGTAGAATACCATCCAACTGAATCAGCTACTGATATAATTTTTACTTCTGTTTTATATGGAAGCTTGGTTATTAACAAATTTATTCCAATCCATGAATTTAAAAATTGATTTGAAAAATCAGTTTTCAACTTATTTCAAACCTATTAAACAAGTAGAACTAGTCTATTTTCTTTATTTCTATACATATTAGTAAGCTCTTTAGATTTCCTTACTTTATGACAATTAAATATAAATTAAGTCTTACATGCAAATGGATCAAATTTTCTTATTTTTCCGCTCAGTTGTCACCAATAACAATGGTAATTATTTTCTTGAACACATTTCCTTCCTTCTGTTTCTTTTTTCTTCCCCCACTTTATCTCCTGGTGAGGTCTATTTTTATTAGCTTTCTCCTGTTCACTTGAACCTTACAGACCTTGAACTTGGCTATATTTACTTCTGATATATGTACTTTCAACCCACAAAAGGACACTAGTTTTTTGCTATTGTTGTTTTTTGGGGGGGATTTTTGAGTTGAAGTCTCACTCTGTTACCCAGGCTGGAGTGTAGTGGCACAATCATGGCTACCATAGCCTCAACCCCCTGGGCTAAGGCAATCCTGCCTCACACAAGTAACTGGGACTACAGACTCATACCACCATGCCCAGCTAATTGTTTAAATTTATTGTACAGACGAGGTCTTACCAAGTTGCCCAGGCTGGTCTCAAACTCCTGGACTCAAGCAATCCTCTCACCTTGTCTTCCCAAAGTGCTAGGATTATAGGCATGATCCACTGTGCCCAGCCAGAGACTAGTTTTTAAAGACTCCATATGTTAGTATCTTCAGGAGAGGTGTTTTTCTTTATGAATCATATCCAGTGATTGCACAGCAGACTGTATTGTATTTCCAGGCTTATTGTCTTCAGAATTGTTTCCCAGGGAGATGTCAGTTCCCTGTGATGTATCACCATGAATGGGGTATCAGGAAAGCGGGGCTAAATAATTTCTGGTCTGCTCAGCTCAGGTGGGTGTCATTTCTCTGTGTCTTTCATTCCAAGTCATTAAAAAGTTTGGTTACTATTAATGTAAGAAGCATTTAAAACTATGCAAACTAGTCAAAGAGACAGATTCTTATAAGTGGACAAACTTAGCTGCTCATTAGTCCAAAACAGTGTCCTATTTCAGTAGGTGGTCATTAAGGATATGTGCCAAATACTTCTGTTTCTGCCCCATTCTGGGCATTTGGTGGGTTTATGATTCCATGTTTCCTTATTGCTAGGGAGGGGGTCATGTGACCACTTCTGCCCAGTGAGTTGTAAGATAACGTGTCATTTCTGGGTTAAAACTCTTGGTTTTACATTCTAAAATAAATGAGTGGCTCTTGAAATTACCACTGCTATTCCCTCTGGTCTCTCTCATGGTTCCTTGGCCATCCAGATGGAAGGTATCCTTTGAAAAGCTCTGAGAAATCCCAGGAGACAGCTGAGCCTCAGGATGGAAAGAACCTGGATGTCTTAATTACACATGGCCTGGTGTAGACCTTTCCAGTACATGGCCTCTAGTCTATACATGAGGACAATGCAATATTACACTGATTCGCAAGTGCTTCCCTGCCCTCTCCCCACCATTTTAACTTTTTTGTAATCAGGGTATGTCTTAAAATTAAGGTGATAACTATACCATTGTTTAATTGGAGTAACTTATTTTTTTCTTAACATTACACAAAACAATGCATCTCATAACAGATGACACATTTGATGAAATGCAGTATATCTTCATCTTTGTGTGTTAAGACAAGATTGTGTGAGAGCTGCTTGTTTTCTTTTGTTACAGCAGGGAGCATTCATTACCCTACTACAAGTAGAATGTGGTTCCTGGAGAAAAAGAATGGCGTCAGCAAGCACACAAGACTTAAACCGTTTTATTTCAGAAGCTGCAAGCAGTTAGATCTGAATGGAGTGTCAATTATGGCATGACCAATGGTAGTACCTACCAGCAGAATGTGCCTGGAAATAGCCAATGCTCTGATACTTAGTCATGCATTTTATTTTAATTGTTTTTTAAATTTTTTTTTTATTTCAAAGATGTGGGATACAATTCAGGGTTAAGTATACAGACGTTGATTATTTTAATTGTTAATGCATAATCAGGAATGTTTCTATGAATTAAGTTCGTAGCGTTTTCCGTTATGGTTTTAGTAATGGGAGCCTATTGTAAGAAATATTTTGAAGGGGAGAAGCCAATAATTAGCATCAATACACTATTTTACTTGATCACTTATTAAAATAGTCATTCATGTGGTACAAAATTATTTTACTAAAAATAAAGTTGACATGCAAAAAAAAAAGGTAACAACAAAAATTTAGTTTTCGTGGTGAGACTCCCAGATCTTTCTCCTTCTCTTTCTGCATGGTGACTAATAAGCCTAAAACAATGGTTGTCCCATCGACCTAGGGCCTTGATTGACTAGGATGAACCAAGTCCCCCAACTCTGACTCTACTGCCACCAAATCCTTATAAAACATGAACAAAGAATAAATCTTTGCTGTTTAGTCCTGGAAAACCACTGAGCTTTTAAGTCATTCTAACTTACCTTGACTAATGTTTCTGCACATGAGAAAGTATAGCTGTAAATTATTAGTTGGATGTAACAAGAGAAAGAAAATACCTAAGAGAGGTGCACGTCTGACCATAGAGATTGCTGGACATCTGCCTCCAGTTTCACAGTCTTTGTTGTCTCAAATTCCATTAAGATTCCTTAAATAATGGCATCTTTCAGCACGAACTGTGCCACTAATAACATGCTTCTCAGATAGCTTCCCAGTAGGGCTCTGTGCGTAAGATAACAAAAAAGGCCTAAAAATAATTTGGTTAAAGATCATTGATGCCTTGAAGTGTATTGCAATTTCCAAATTTAATTCAACTTGTCACATTCAGCATAATGGTAGAGATAAACATCATGTGAGAGACATCTGTATACACAGGAGCTCAAACTTGTGGATGAAAAAAATTATTTTTCTAAGTATATTATGTCATGGACTAAAATATACTCCCTCAGTGAATCTTTAAAACCTTATGAGACAAGCAATGTGATCTCTGTGAACTAATGTAGATGATGATGTATCTTTTTTATGTGTAAGGCGTTCTGCTAGGTGCTTTACATACATTGACGTGTTCATTTGCAACAGCAAGTGTGTGAAGATGAAACTGAGACTCAGAAAGTTTAAGTAAGTTTTCCGAAGAAGCACACAGCTGATAAGTCTAGGATACAAACTCAGGTCTAATCCCAGTTTGCAATTGCTCAGCAGTGGTGTGTGCGAGGGAAGGATTTGCTTATTAGGAATTTAGTGTCTGTGGTAGTTCACTTTCTGTTATAACAGAATACTTGAGACTGGGTAATTTATAGAAAATAGAGGTTTATTTAGCTTATGGTTCTAGAGACTGGGTAGTTCAAGAGCACAACACTGGCATCTGGCGCGGGATGTTGTGCTCATCATAACATGACTGAGGACATGACATGGCGAGAAGGAAAAAGTCTGCACATCAACTTAGGTCTCTCTTCCTCTTCTTATAAAGCCACCCGTCCCATCATGGGGGCCTCCATCATGATAACCTTATCTAATCCTAATTACCTCTCAAAGGACCTGTCTCTAATCAACATATGAATTGAGGGTTTAGTTTCCAACACATAGAATTTGGGAGACATATTCCAACCATACAGCATCAATTGGGAAGATGACTGAACAACACAGACATTTCCTGATACCAAATGGGGAAAAAAACCTCTGGCAAAGCAAAGTAAACATGACCAGTAAGTTTCTTATGTAAGAGACAATTCCTCTGAGATTTACTGTTGTCCATCTGTTCCAGTCATAGCTCCTTGCCCATGGTATGGGTAGCCATTAATTTTACTCAACAAGTGAGTATTATATATGCACTCAGGACCAGTTGTCTTCCTCCCTCCTCCTGTGCACTAGATCTTAGTTGCTCTTGCATTCATTCATGATTCTGTCTTCATTCAGCATCTTCTGATCTTTCCCTCTCATTTACTATGCTTGTATCTGAGACTGAGAATGTAGTCTCATGAGAATATTCATACATATGAGCTGTACATATTTAAGGCACAACTTGATGAGCTGTAGGTAAGTAAATGTCATAAACCACAATCAATGTCATAAACATACCCATCACCTCAATTCCCTTTTCCATCTAGAAAACTATAAGAAAGGCATCACATCATCTTTATTTGTAGGAAAATATTTCTCCTAACTTAATTGGACCTGTGAAATGAAAGGACTGGAGCTCAAATGCTACTCAAGAGATGCTGGGGCTATGAAGGCAGAAAGCGTATCCTTGACATAGGTAAATCTTTTCCTTGTGTGTGTGCTCAGTGCCTCTAACTGGGTTTTCAGCTGTGTGCTTCCCAAATAGATCTCTTCCTATAAGCACACTTCTCTGCAACCACCAGTACCGACTACTTTCAAGTCTAGTGGTTTCTTTATTCTTTCATTGTTTGCAATCGCCACACCATCAGTATCTCTACCCCTTGTTTTTTGTTTTGTTGGGTTCTTTTTTGTCATTGTTTTCTGAATTTGCCCCTGAACATGAAAATATGAATGTAATCATGTGTCTTCCATCCTTATAAATGTTTGTTGGCTTCCTGCTACTCACAGGGGAAAAATAATCGAGCACTGTAGCCTGATAAATAAGACACCAATCTGGTCCCAGGTTGCTTCTGGATTTTCTTTTCCTGACCCTCCATTCAAAATTCCTCTCCTTCCCCCATGTCCCTTCCAGCAGGTTAATCACAGAATGCCTCTCCCTTTGATAAGCAGCTCATCATTTTTTAGGTCTGTGTGATGTGAACCATGACTGGAATGCCTTCCCCTTGACTTTTTTTAACCACCTTATTGGGGTATGGATGACATACAAAAAGTTGTACATGTTTAAAGTATACAACTTGATGAGTTGAAGATAAATGTATACCCTAAACCACAACCAATGTCATAAACATATTCATCGCCTATAATTCCCTTGACTTTTCCATCTACAAAAGTCTTACTTCTTCTCCAAATCTAGTTCAAATGTCAGCACTTCCATAAAACCTTTCCCAGCTACCCGGGCAAAGTTCATCAGTCTCTTCAAGGGACTTTGTTCCCATCGATAGCATGAACTTCATTGTGTTAGAACTTATCTGCTATGAACTTATCTGTTCATACGTCGCTTTTCTACTAAATCAGGAGCAGGACCTATACTATGCCTCTTGGTATTTCCTGTGACTTGTATAGTGCTTGGCATATAGCATATGCTAAAAAATGTGTGCTAAATAAAAAGAAGAAAGTTTTTTTCCCCTGTGTATACAAATATATAAATTACCAGTCTAAGATGATAACTCAGTCATAAGAAACAGGCTCAGTGGTTCTATCATATTAACTATGCCTCTCATAACTGAATGTTCACGAGAGTTCCATTGAAACAAAGCAAGCAGTTCTCCAGCAGAATTTTCAGACAAATACTTAGGTAAGAAGAAATACTATTTTGGGCACTCTGTCATCTCCCACTTGTCTTCAGAACAATTGCCGAATGAGCTCTGTGCTGGCGTTGATGACTTAGGAATTTAAGCTGTGAGCTGCCATGGCTGCTTGTCTTTCTGTCACCCACAACCCTCCAAGAAGGTCTTTGGCATTGTGTGAGGCATCCTTATTCAGAGCAAATCAAGACAGATGGCACAGTCCTCATGTAGGATTTTGATAGATAAGTCTTACTAGCTCCAGGTTAACCAATTACTTTCCTTTCTTGGTGCATGAATATTTATCAACATTAATGCTCACACACACAATCTCAGCTCAGAATCAGAAATATACAGCAAGACTGATATAACCACACGTGTCTACAGTCACTTACTTTGGACACATTTCTAGAAAATTTTTCTTCCATGTATCATCCTTCTCCCATCCATAAAGGCACACTTTAAAATCTATCTGGTCTAGGAATCTCTCTGCACTGACCAACTGCAATCAGAGTGTAAGATGAACTCAGAGTCATTGTTTCCAAGGGTTCAAAATTAACCCTTGTCAATGTTCTCTCCAGTTATTGCTGATTAGGATTATATGCCACTGCCAAAACTCATGTATTAGTCACCTGTGAGTTATCCTCTTGTAGACAAGTCTGTTTCTATGCTCATATTCCAGTGACAAAGACCATATGGATTGACTCACTTTGCTGTAGCCAGTTCAGAATCAACAGTTTGCTGTAACTAAGCTAATTAAACCTTAAAATTAGATAGCTGATTATATTCTCTGCATACATGGCCAAAATATTTGGGAACAAAGTATTATCACAATCCTAACAGCTATGATGGTTTATTTTATGTTTATGATTCTTGATTCCTACACTGTCAGTCTTAGATAGCAAGCATGACCTGAAGGTCGTTTAATCAGTTCCGCAAATAAAAACATGCCCCCACACTGTGCTGATTCATCAGCATGTTAATGTTACAACACATATGTGCTCAGAATAACAGCTTGAGATCCTTGGTAAGCAAAATTAGGAGAAAATGCGATTATGTGCTTTTAAGAACTCTCTTTTATATAGTGAAAATGATGAAAGACATGCTAGTTTCTCTTGCTGTCTGATAAAAGTTCACATTAGATCTTACTATTTAATTTGGATTCCCAAAGCTATCACTGCTGAAAGCAATTATTATATCAAATGCAAAATGGTAGAGATTGAGGACAGTCAGAATGCCTACATTGTAAGTCCAAAGAAGCTGAATTTTGTGCAATTCTGGAATCTTTAGCTTTCTAAAATTCCATGGTATCCAAACGAGAGGATTTAACCCCAAATGGTGTTGACCTTAGTATTACTTTGCCAATGAACCCTTTGAGAGCTGGTAACATTGTACACATACTAGCACATGTAACTGAATGAACAAAATGTGTCCCCTTCCCCTGCCCGTGGGGTGTTGAATGTGTACAGGGCTCATAAACACATATGCCTTCAGCCCACAGAGAAGTGTGTAGATATGCCCTGTCTAGAAGAGTTACTTGGCCTAGAGCTGTCAAAACTGGTAACTTCTGAGTTCTGTAAGCTCTTTGCTAGGTAGATGGGTTTGAAATGGGTACCCACTTCTTCATATTCTTCCCTGGTCACTGCCTAAGCCAGAGGATAAAGAACATAGTAGCTCTTGAACACAGGTGACATCGTTGCTCCTTCCATAAGAGCTGTGTCTTTTGTAGGCAGGGGTCGTAGGGATTCTGTTGCATGTAGGGAATGTGTTTCTTCTTTAATATTTGGAGCTAAGATACACTGTTCCTAGGAATAAATATGTGTCTTTGGGAGGTGTTTGTGCCTGCCTGTGTGTTTGGTTCATTAACTTAGACTGGACAACCAGTAAAGCTTTTTTTTTTCTGGATCTCACACTGTGGGGAGATTTCAAAGAAGATCACACTCACAGAGTCAAAGCCCATCTAGGCCAACTTGTTAAAGCTCCACCAATGGGTTAAGCTGAACTAAATAAATCAATCTTTGGAAACTGCATTATGGAAGATTTTATATCCCATGAATTGTCTATGGTAAAAGGAGATGAATTCTGAGACAACTAAATTTCTGTCTCTGAATCTCCGAGCAGTTGGGGTGGCCAGCCATTTAATCTCGGTCCTTTCTGTGTCCCTGTCCCCCGATACCCCATAACCTCAGGTTGGTGCAGTGCTAGCATGTCTAGAGAGTATGTGAGAAGAGGAGCCGGCTTGGTGCTTTGTTGTTTGTCTACTCAAGTGACTGCTGAGAACATCATTCACCATTCTTTACAATGTGGTCCCTCTGGGTCTCTCCCAATGTCATGCTTTAGTTCTAGAAAATACAATATTCTGTGAAGCTAAAATTGACCCCTTGCTCTTCATGGGGGCTTACCACCTTCCCTGTAGCATGAGTAGAAATCAGTACTTGGGTCATTCTTCTTGTGAGGACATAAAGTTCCCTCACCGGGCCCTCTCTTTCTCTCTTTCTCCAGTTTTCCTCTCATTCTCTTCCATTCCCTCCTTTCTCCCTGGCCCTAGGGAGTCTTCTGGTGTGACTGAACCCACTGAACAGCTTCATTCAGATTTCTGACAGATGTCTCAGACTTCACACATATGAAACAAGGCTTCTAAGTCTGGTTCCCCAAACTGCTGCTTCTTGGACGTTCTCCATCTTGGAAAATAGCACTTCCTTACGTACATGAGACAAAAACTCGAGAGCCATCCTCGATCCCTCTCTGTTGCCTTCTTTGCACCAAGTTCCCCTCAGATCCAGTTCTTATTCTTCCTGCTTTGTTTTGAGTCACATAGGGCTGGACTTTCCTGGGTCCCCGGCAGCCAGCCTTGGAGGCACCCACTTTCTGGTTCGTAGAGAGTACCATCTTACTGTATGGTCTCTCGTGGGTCTCTTTCATAAAGACATTAATCCCATTCATTATGCCTCTCTAGGGCCTCATCTCTTAACTCTATCCCCTTGGGGTTAGAATTTTAACATAAATTTCTGAAGGGACATAAACATTCAACCATAGCAACGAGTAACTGCTACTGAGGGCAGGAAAGGAGGGAAGCCGGTTGCTTTCCTTCCCTCTCTGTTCCCAAACTGTCTTGAGGGAGCCTCAGCAGTGGCTGTCTCTCCAGTCTCCCAGGAGACCAGGCCCCATGTTCTAGTTCCTGCCATGTGGCCCAGACTTCAGGCTCCAATATCGTCATTTCCTCACTGTGTCCCTCCCTCCAGCAGAGGGATAGTGGTGGCTTTCTGCTTTGCTAACATCTAGAGTATTTCCCTGACCTCTGTGGCTTTGTGTCTCTTCTATCCCTCGTGTAATAAATTCCTCCGTCAACTGCCTCCCTTGCATCTTACTGGTCAGGGTAATGGCAGACATCCATGCTTGAACACAGTGCTGGTGGGGGCAGGAGTGAGCACAGCTGGCTGACTTGTGTGTCTGTTCACCCCCGGGACTGGGAAATTCCTCATGAAGCTATTACTTATGGCTATGCTTTGACTGTTTATGCCTCTAAAATTCATATCTTAAAATTCTAACCCCAAGGGGAGGGTATTAGAAGATGAGGCCTAGGGAGGCAAGTAGGTCATAATGGTAGAGCCCTCATAAATGAAATCCATGCCTTTATAAAGGAGATCCTCAAGAGACTCTTCATCCTTCTGCCATATAGCAAGAAGGCACCATCTACGAACCAGAAAGTGAACCCTCCCTAGGCGCCAAATCTCCTGTTGCCTTGACCTTGGACTTGCCAACAGTCAGAACTGTGGCAAATACATTTCTGTTGTCTATAAGCTCCCCTGTTTATGATATTTTGTTATAGCAGCCTATACAGACTAAGACAGTTTCCTAAGGTGCATTTTCCCATTTTGCTTATCCCCAGCAGGTATTTTCACTCTTTCTTAATGAGAAAGGGAAAACAATACTGATGCCCACTCAGTTTACATATCTACTTATTTAGAAGCATAGTAAGTATTCTGAGAATTTTTCCTACTCTCTGAAAGGCTTACGGGGGTGGGAGTGAGTGTTTTTATATTTTGCTCAAGACTTTTATCTTTCTTTCCCTTGGTTGTCATTTTTTAAAAATGTATTGCATTAGGCTGCACTCTTATTTGATTGTTGTCAGTGGAAACATGGTGTATTTAAAACTATTTGAGTACATTTCTATGGACCATCTTAATGCAGAAGTCAAATGATATTTACATAAAATTTAATAATAAGCAACGCTACACTATATTGTATAAGGATGTTACAAGGTAAAACTATAAAGGACATCAAGGACTTGAACACTCCCAATGTCAGGATGGTGGTCTGTCTTGGAACAGAGAAGTGCTGTGCCCTGGAAGGAGCATGGGCTGGGAGTGCCTGGGGGTTGACAGTGTTCTATCTTGATTAGGTGGGGATACATGACCTGTGCTTTATGATTACTTGCTAAACTGGTTTTTTGTTTGTTTGTTTTGGAGTCATGGTCTCTGTCGCCTAGGCTGAGTGCAGTAGCACAATCACATCTCACCACAGTCTCAACTCCTGGCCTTAGGAAATCCTTTAGTAGCTGGGACCACAGGCACCTGTCATCACGCCCAGTCAATTTTTTGATTTTTTTTTGTAGAGATGAAGTCTTGCTATGTTGCCCAGGCTGGTCTTGAAATCCTGGGCTCAAATGATCCTCCTATTTCCTCCTTCTAAAGTGCTAGGATTACAGGCATGAGCCCCCATATCCAGTTTTATTTGTTAAATATTTGTTGAATAAATGATGTTTTGTCATAACAGTCTCTGCCTGTGAATGTGAATAATCCTTGAGGTACCAAGGCAAGCAACATATGTGAGTGAAGGAAGGGACAATGGGAACAGGGCTGGGGGTGTGTGAGGCCCACCTAGGACTGCAGCCTCTCCTCAGCCCCGACTACCTGTGCCTGCGTGAAAGCAGCCACCCCGTGTGACTGGATCTTCTCATTTTCAAGAGAAGTCAGAAATTCAGATTTCTATGTGAAATGCGTCAAATTATTAAATATGGGATCAAGGTTTTAAAAGGCCACATGAACCCCATAAATATATCTGTGGTCTCAATTTAGCTCTGAGTTGTCTAGTTTGGGAGTTGGTTTTGGAAGTGTGAAAAAAATGGCCAGTCATAAACCTTCTCTGTGCAAAGAACATATTCTGGGAGTCCATTACCAGATTGCACTGCGGGGAGGGAAAGGGGAACAAGGGTGACATACAACTTAGTGTCTCAGTAGTATATCCTGGCACGGGGCTTTTCTGAGAGATATTCTGTGGGACTTTTTGGTCACATCAAAGTGCTAAGATAAGTTTTAAAGGGAGGAGCAAGACGGCAGTTTTATTTGGTTTTTACAGATAAAATAAGACAAAATGCTGTCTTGGGGGAGGGATGATAGAAGGCAGAAGCAAAGGGACTTGTTGTTCTTTATAAAGCTCATCAATGCTGTCTTCAGGGGGACAGAGCAGAACTCCACCAGAGACAGCTTATGACAACTCTTAAAACAGACAAGGCGAAGGGGACAGGAAGGGGCTTGACTTCGCTTTGGATGCGTATGCCACATAAACTGGAGCTGCTTGCATGGGAAAACTGGTTGAGTAACAGAACCATCCAAGAAAAAAACAGATGCTTTGTGACCAATGACTGTTTCGATAAATCAGTAAAGTCTTGATAAGTGCATATAGGCACAAGTTATATCTGTTCTATGACCATGATTTGACTTCAGGCATTTGTGGAAAAAAGCGAACCATCTTCTGGTACTGTCAGTTCCCGTGGGCTAGAGAAATAGACCTGCTTCTCATGGAAATTCTACAGACAGCAAGTCTTTCAGATGTTGAGTGGAAGACGCTTCTGCTCCGCTTATGGGAGTGGCTCCCACTGGAGTTTTCTGGTTAGCAGGTGGCTGCACGTATCTTCATTTGATGGTGAAAAAGACCTGATATAGCCAAACCTGCAGCCCAGCAATAACCAGGGAGATTTGATTTCAACGATAGGTCCCCAATATAAACATTGACAATAAAACTCAATAAAACTTGACTATTAGGGGAAAGGATTTATATACAATTCAATGGGTAAGAAGCAGAATAAAAATAGGGGAGAAAATCAGAACAGGAAGAGCAGTTGCCAGCTATGTTGTGGGGATAGGATGTGGGGGGAGGGGAGAAATGTTGATTTAAAACCATCACCAGCAAGAGCACAAACAAGACAAGCAGAAAGGAAATCAAAGTAAGAAGAGGAGGGCAGGAAGGAGTAAAGCAGTGGCAGGAAGATGTTTGACCCCAAATCTGGGAAGTCTCATCCATTCTGCAGTGAGAGGTGGCTGGAGAGGCAGACCGTCACTGGGCAAAACATACAGTTGGAGCAGAGCTGCACTCCTCGTCTCCAAAGGTTGACTTCAGAGCCCTGTGCTTCTCTTGCTTTGATTTCTCCTCCAGATAACCCACAGCCTGAGGTGGTGGGAGGCTAAGAGTCAATGACTCATAGATTTGGGTGCCCTGGTTCCAATTTTCCAAGTGCAGCTTCTGAAACTTTGAGGACTCTTCCCAAGTGGGAGGCTGATTTGTGTGACAGAACTTTCTGAGACATTCCTTAAAATATCTCTGGCCCCTCATGGCACTTGGGGACCATATGGTCACTGGAGCACAACCAAAACCCATTAATTGCAATCCCAGTTGTCCACTTCTTAAAACCGTTCTTATTTTCCCGCATTGCTAACAGAACTTTTAAATACATTGCTTGACAGGCCCCAGATGGTATTCCATTGCATGTTTTACTCTCCATAGCACAGAGTGGGCCACAGAACTGAAAATATACATTAAAAATCTGATCAGTGCAAAGGAACAACTTAAATGAATGCAAGAAATCACACAAAAAATTAATGAAAATACCACATAAAAGTCTTGTATATATACAGCAAGTTTCTGAAGGAGACAACACACTAGGAGAAATATATGTTTTAATTTACAATATGCTTCTAATTTGCCAAATTAATAAATGTTTATTTTTTAAAAATCTGAGCAAAAGAGAGAGTGTCTATGGAAAAGGAAAGGAGCATTTCCCTCCCTAGGGCCCACCTCTCCCTAACGGTGTGTTAACAGTTCTATGCATACATCACCATGTATACTCAAGTCTCTTGACCAACCTCACACCCCTCTCTTGTCTCTAAAGGGTGACCTCTCACCAGCATATGTAGAGGAAGAAGAGATTTTCCTTAATGAAGCTTTTTCTAGAGAAACATTGAGTCAGCAGAGTGTCTTAACATCTTGTGCTCTTCCTTGGACCACACACATTCACATGACCACTGATCACACTTGGACCCTTGGATGACCTTCCACAGGAATCTCTTTGCCCTTCATGCGTGAACCACATCCACGTGACCACTGATCATGCTTGGAGCACTTGGGTAACCTTCCACAGGAGCCTCTTTCCCCTCCATACTTGAGCCACACAGGGACTAATATGGAGTAGGCTACATGTCTCTCCAAACCCATGTCCTTGTCCTCCTCTGTACCACCACAAGGCCTGCAGGTGTCACTGAAGTGGTGAAGGTGAAGGGTATGTAACACTGTGTGCTAAATACGACTTCCCTTTAAGGCTTAGGAAAATAGCAACCATGGCGTTTTGACCTCGGAGGGACTCTGTCTGCGAGCAAGACTCACTTCCTAATCTGATTCCCTAGCTTCATATTTTAAATCCCTTAAAAATACCTTCTTCTAGAACCAATGGAATAAAAATGTGGCATCATGATCAAAACTACTAAACTAGTAGATATAACGATATCTAAAGCTTACCAACAAAAGATCCCTCAATGGAATAGCAAATACTTTGCTCGGGACATTTGAGGTCAAATTGAAGACGTAACAGTTTTTTTGTAAGCCCCCAGAGGTGGATCAGAAAAAACATACATAGAAGAGGGAAAGGAGAGAATGGAAATAACACTCAATATTATGCAGATTTATGCCTTATTTTTTAGCATTTTTTTAAAATGTTGGGTCCTTCAGGCTAGTTTTGCTTTTTATTAGATCTGTATAGTGTGGTTAATTAACTGGTGATTTAGTTTTCTATTTAAGCTACAATAATCTTCCCTTGGTGATATTTATTTCTTTCCCTTTTTTTAAACTTTCAATTTTTAGATGTTTTGTTGAATCTATTAGAGCTTCATCACCATGGCAATATGTATTTCCCTTAAAACACTGTGAACAAATAATACTGGAAGTGCACCCTTTTAATCTTTACTAGTTATTGTGCGATTGCTGTGTAAGTTAGTAAACACATTTGTAAATACATTGTTTGCAGGAAGAAAATTTCTGAGTTACAGCTCAGGAAAAGCCTACTGAATTTATGTTGTAAGCATTACTTAACACAGTATAAAGATGAAAAGACAGCAAAAATATCTTCATCCTTCCTTAACCCTTCATTGCAAAAAAACCCTTAACTGGGAGAACCTTAGTCCCCCTCTCTTTCTTCTTTCTTCTCCACTTCCCACTTATTATCACCTTGTAATATTCAGAGAGCACTTGGATTATGGATCTGAATAGAAATGCTTTCAGATAATCATTAGCCCACATATCAGTAACTTATACTCAAAGATGAGATGGAGTTGTAAAGTGCTTTTATAATATGATATTATTGTTAAAGGTGAGGGTTGACTCTTTGTTTTATTTTGACATGGCATGTCCTAAAATAAATATCGATTCAATATGGAAAAAAAAAGAAAATACCTTCTTCTAACTTTCACCATGGAATCCTCTCTCTTTTAAAATTTTAAGAAAAGCACTATGGTTGTACAACTTAATTATTTACCTAGAATGCTTCCCAGTTGGCCTTAGCAGGATAATCAGTGATTGTTGTCATACAAAGACTCATGTAAGCCAGGCAGGGTGGGAGTGGCTGGCACTCCACATGGTAGCCTCTTCAAGATTGTCCTCACCAACGAGCATCAAAGATGACTGCTTGTTCTGATAAATTCTCATTCATAAAGGGGCATGTAATGATTCAGGTTTAGATAAGTTGATTACAGATTTATAAGGAAAGATTTCACAATGAGTACGTATTCACCAAACACATACACAGGCACACACACAGACATTCACAGTAAAATACCAACTCTCACTGTACAGGTAAGCCATCCAGAAGAAATATAAACACATTCTTTCTTGTCTCAAAATTTGCCAGGTGTAGTTTTCACTTTGGAGTTAATAATTCACAGAACAGAATTCATTGTTTTTCTTCATTCACAAATTCCCTTAATTCTCAAACTCTTTCAAAATTGGGCTCCTTCATACTGAGAAATAAAAATAAAATCTTAAACCTGCTGAGCACAGTAGCTCACACCTATAGTCCCAGCTACTTGGGAGACTGAGTGGGAGGACCTTCTGAGCCCAGGAGGTCCAGGCTAAGGTGATCTGTGATCATGCCATTGCACTCCAGCCCAAGTGACAGAACGAGACCCTTACTCAAAAATCAAAATAAAGCCTAACCCCCCCCAACTGACTGAATGGTCCCCAGAGAAATACCTTAAAAATGTATTTCCCTGCCATGATAGGTTGGGAGGTCAGACACACCTGTTATACACCTCTCTGGCTAGCCACCATTTATTTCCTAAGGGTTACACAGAACTTTTTCCAAAGTCTTGCTCCTCCACTGATTTCAACCAAACATTTGACAAGGACACCAACTTCCCTTTTTTGTGATTTAGACACAACAATTAGCCAGATTCCTTCCTGACTAGAAACCACCCACAAGGAACTGGTTCTGGCCAGTCCCTGCAGACTGTGCCTAGGGCTCCTCTGTGTCCTTCATTTCACCTTTAGACATGTAGAGCCTAAATTCAAAGCATTTGAATGTTGTCTGCACTCCAAAGTGAACATGGGGCATATTAACATACTGTTTGCACTGCCTTACCTTTGAGAATATTCACAGCTCCTCCTATGATCTGCTTAACATGAACACTTAGTCAACCTTTTCCTCACCCAACCTCCTTTCAAATGCCTACTGTCAGTCTCTGCTGGAGGCTATGCTGCCCAGCCTGCCGGAAGCCCAGCCTGCAGGCTGCAACCCTGTGTTAGAAATAACATATGTTTATCTATAGCAAGAACCTGGAACCAACCATGCTGTCCACCAAAAGAGGACTGGATTTTTACAATGTGGTACATATACACAATGGAATACTATGCAGCTATAAAAAAGAACAAAATCATGAATTTTGCAGCAACCTGAATGGAACTAGAGTCTATAGTACTGAATGATCTCTCACAGAAACAAAGATCTGAGTATCAAGTGTTCTCACTCATAAGTGGACCTTGAACATCTATCATAATACTATAAGTAAAGGATCGACAGTGGTGGGAATCTATGGGGAAGGAGCAGGGGGGTCAAGTGTGGTGGGATTAACGGTTGTCAATACCTGTCTGGGGACCGGGGGACACCCCTTATCAACAAGGATGCCTGAATGATGCATTTTTCTATACCTAACCCTTAACTGTACCCCACAACTTTAAAATAAAAAATATCTTAAAAAAAAAGAAATAAAGCTCTCCTTTCTGAATTAATAGATCTTGTGATTTTAAGTCAACAATACCTCCAGGGAAAAGAAATGGATCTATCGAAGAGAAAGATTCCACTTGAAGACTGTACCTTTAGCTATGCAATTAAAAAATAATTTGGTTTATAATGATTTAGTTTAATTATTAAAGAATTTTCCATTTGAGACAGGTTGAAAAGACTAATTTTATTCTTCCAGTTACAGCTATACCCACTGATATGCAGTGTTCTGTCTAACTAAAGGGATTAACACAGTACACATTCTTCAAATTATTGGGATATGTGTTTGAAAAAAAAACAAGATTAATATCCTTGATAAAAGAAGCTGTTATAAAATTATTTTTTAAAGATTTCTAATAGCTAAATGGGCAAAAGACCAATACTATTTATAAGAGAAAAATTAATATATGTTCATTTTATAAATATATAATCAAAATAAAGCAATAAGGAGATATCACTGCTATCCATCACATTTATAAAACTGGTTTCTAGTGATAGCCCTGATGACAGTGTGTTGAAATGAGCCCTCTCATCAAATCTTGTTGGAAGTACAGTTTAGTAGGGCTGATCTAAAAAGCAATATGACAATATGCAACAAAATACTTTCTCTCTGTACTTTTAATTTATTAATATATTCTAAAAATATTAAAATATCTTCTAAAATATTAATATATTCTTTAAAATATTGATGAAAATACATGCATAAAAAGACTTATTTCAATATAATTTAGACTATCTAAAATTTAGAAACATTAGGGGACAATACAGCTATATGATGGTACATGCATGCTATGGAGTATTATGTAGACTTTAAAAATGTTTACAGAACTTAGAGCCAGTTAGAAGCCGAAACTTCACATGCATGCAGCCTACTTATGCAGTTAATCCTCACTTATACTCCACATCTCTATACTAAAATAAAATAAAGAACTTCTTACTAACATAGGAAATTAAATATGATTAAAAGGTTAGTAAAAATTCAAGATATGAAATTATTTTAACAACATAAATATGTATGAATTGATGATTGAATAAATATTTTTAAATGGCTGATTCTAGGTATTTGGGGGTCAAAAACTTGATACATTCTTTGTCCTTTATTATCTTTTCTAAGTTTGTATACAGTGTCCATATACTACATTTATCACCAGAAAAATAAACGTTTGCATTTTAAAACTATGCACAGAGTGAATACATTCAATATAGACAAAACATCAATGACAGAGAGTAAAAAAGTGAACTTAGAATCTGATCTAAGGACTTTCTGACCCTGAAACCAGTGTGTTTCAACACATATGAACTTTGATTTGAAATTACTAATTCTTGGAATAAATCACATAAGTTTCACCTGTAGTCCCATTGAGAAATCTTGAAGTGAGACTTTCTAAGTCCAATCACCTGTGTTGAAAAATGAGCATCTATCTAGTTTACTCAGGAAAAAAATTACCCCCAAATTTATAGTGAATAGATTATATTTAGAACAATATCACACTATGATACAATAATGTGCTTACCCTTCTAATGTTGGATTAATTTATACTGATGCATGTATTATCAAATACACAGACAAAAGACAACTTGAATCCTCAGGTAGTTTTAAAATGATGAGTTAAAGTCAAAACTATGTAAATGAAGTAAAATATATCCCCTAAGAAGGGATGTAATGATTCAGATTAGGTAAATTGAATACAGATTCCTATGAGAGGCTTTCACAATGAGTAGACTGATTAAATCCCATTTAATTAAATCTAGAATTTTTGTGGTAAATCTATGGATTAGGCAGTTAACCTAGTAATGCTTAGTGGACAGACTTCAGGATGAATTCAGCACTTTTGAAAGCAAGAAGTTCACTTGAACTGAGAAAGTAGAAAACTTCCTGTATCTTTTCATCTAAAGGGCAAAGAGTCACATAAGAACTTCATGGAAGTTGTATTTGACATTAGCATTCTTTACAGAAAACAAAAAGTAATTCACATATTTATTTCTTAGGCCAAATGGGTCTTCTCTTCAAGATGTTTTTCAATACTGCTTAGCCACTAAGAATGTAACACACAACAAAATTCTTTTAAATAATATGCATAGGAGGCCATTTTTAGGGGCTAAACTGTTGCACTAGGGCCCAACAAACCAAACCAAAATGGAACCACTCGTGCTAAGTGACGTGTAATCAAAGTGACACTTTAAGGAAGCAGGAGAATCCCCAAACAAGCCAGTTTTTCCTAAAACAGGATTCCCAGCAACCAGTTCAAAGGCCCCATCCACCTGAGCCAGTATGATAAGGAAGTACTTTCCGCCTTAACCCAATAAAAAAAGAAACCTGAAGGAAGCTGATGTTAATCGATTTACTTTTCTATATTATGCTGGTTTCTTACTTCTGATCAAGATTCCTTATAGAAACTAGCTACCTTCTGACTGCACAAGCATAGGTAATGCTCCAATAATGGTATAAAGGCCGAGAGCTGAATGAGATTTTAATTTTTGTCCCCCCAAACAGCATTTGAAGTTCAAGTCCAACAAATTAAAAGCCCTTGATAGCCATCTTGGGCTATCACCTGAAATTCTGGAGAAGGCATGCCTTAGGAATAAGACTACATCCTAGAAAAAGAGATAGTTCTAGTTCTCCCTCCAAATCAATCGTCTTTGAATTAACCACTTGCTAAAACAAAACAAAACAAAACACTCTTCGGAGGAAGATAACAGAAGCCTGTGTCTTAACATTGTATTATTCGCAATATTGGTTCAAGGAATAATAAAAATTAATAGATATTTTAAAAATCAGGAGAAAGAAATACCAATCAACAGAAATGATCCAAATGGAAAGAATAAAGACTTTCTGAAGAAGAGATTTAGAAATCACAAAAAGCACAAGGAAAATTCTGAAAATGAAAAACCAACTATAAATAGCAGACATTTTATATGGTATTAACAATAGATTATATAAGCTGAAGCACACTGAGGAAAAAAAGATATAAATAAAAAGGAACAGCTACTAAATGATTTGTTGGCAGTAATAGGCAGTGAAACGACATGTGTACTGAGAGACTCAGGACCAGAGAGAAGGTTCAAGGTAGACTTCAAAGAAGTCTTGTCCTAATCTGACTCTTGCCCCACCCTGCTGGCATCCCACCCCAGTCACCAACTCCGTTTCTTCTCCAGTCCCTCTTGTGGTGACATCCTGATTTTTTGGCATCTTCAGTTGCCTCTGGCACCTTGTTTTTCTGAGTCCCGTCTTCTCATCTCTGTGGCATTTGTGCAGTCTTCCTGTTTGTTAATTCAACCTTTGGCTTGTCCTCTGAATGGCCTTCTTAGAATGACCATGCAGGAAACCCTGCTGGCAATGGCCCCAGCACTCTGGACTCTGCTCCGTTTTTTGGCTTTGGTACGGGAAGAATGGCCCCTGGGCATTCCGAACTTAAACTTCCTGATTTATTATAAAATCATACTGTGGATTTCCTAGAAACTCAGGCTTAAAAGGAATCCTGAAACTTTAGCAGCACAACCTCTGTCTTAGTAGGAAGTCCTACATGCTTTCTGTTATTTTGCCATTTTCACGATAGTGCTTCACACACTGAAAGCAGATTGCATATCCCTAAGTTTTCCCTTTCTAATCCAAACATCTCAGTTCCTTTAATCACTGTCTCCAGCTTGATGGATTTCCTCTAGATCAACTTCATTTAATTACTGCCTCTTTACAATGCTTGATGAACCGCATTCTGAAACAATGTTCCAGTTATGTTCTGACCAGTTTGGACGAGAAGAGTGTTTTCTATAATTTGCAAGTAATCTTTTCCTACCTTTTTCCATGACACAGATTGGGATCTCTTAAAATCTTTGTTCAGCTACCTCCAGCTTCAGCCTCATTTCAGGTACAAATCATGGCACTGGAGTCAAAGAGAGCTATGTTTCTAATCACAAGGACAGTGGCGTCCCCTGTAGCTGTGTACAGATATACAACACTTTACCGTGGGTCCACCCAGGCGCTTTAAGAGTGTCAAAGGGTTGTCCACATTTCTTTCTACTAAATGTAACTCCCCTTCCTTCTCCCTTCCTCTCACCTAAACCATCGAGCCAATGAATGAGACATTTATTAGAGGGAACACCTTGGATTTATGTTAATTTGTTTTCGTCTCTAGCAAGAGATTTCTATTGCACACAACTGACTGACACACATCCGTGGGCCTGTCTACTACAGCTGAGATTTCCCCATATGAAATTTCCTTTAAACTTCCCATCTACCCAGTGCATGTTGGGAAGAGTCACTTAATCAGACATTGCAACTGTTCCACATCTGCCCCAAAGATTCTGATTTCATCATATCTCTCCCCCGTTTAAAGACTTTGTGAAAAATGAACATTAATGTCATTTGGCATAACTTTCTTTCCCCTGGTTATTACTGCTTCATTCTAAATTTTAAGTGTTGGAACCTTAACGATGGTCCATGCCACACTCCCTGTTCTATACTGTTTGACAATCTGCCTCTATTTGCCAGGATTACTCAAGAATGAGTGATTTTTTTTTTTTTCCAGTGGAGTTCTCACTCTATTGTCCAGGCTGAAGTGCAGTGACACAATCACAGCTCACCACAGCCTCAGTCTCCTGGGCTCAGGCAATCCTTCCACCTCAGTCTCCCAAGTAGCTGGGATTATAAGCATGCCACACCACACTTAGCTAATTTTTCATTTTTCTTTTTTTTTGTAGAGATGAGGTCTTTCTATGTTACCCAGACTGGTCTTGGACTCCTGGACTCAAGGGATTCTCCCGCCTTGGCTTCCTAAAGTGCTGGGATTACAGGTGTGAGTCTAATTGTCTTTTAAATAATAGATGTTGCTGAATTTCTTTCCCCAAAGACTACAATACCCATTTCTCCCTGTCTTGTATAAGAATATTGCTTTTCTCACATCTCTTCTAGTAGTGGATATTTTGTGTCTCATTTTAATCTTTGACAATGTTATGCATCTAAAATGATACCTCATTATTTTATGATTCATTAGCCTAACTATTGAATTCGCACATATTTTCATGTATTTTGAAATCCTATTTATTTTCATTTCTGTGAATTTGTTCTTCATGTGAATTTACACATCCTTTTCTCAGCTTCTTGTTCATTTGCTTGTCTCTTCTGATGTTTATAAGCTCTTCGTGTATTATTTTTATTTATTCTGTCTGAACTCAGCATTGAAAATACTCTTGCCAAATATGTTGCTTGTCCATTGGCTTTACTGTATACTTTCCAATTGTTCATATTTTATTTTGTCTTTTAACAAAATTTTATATTTTTTCTTTATAAGTTTTATTGGCAAATGGATCCTTAATTATTTTGTAGTGTTTTTCAATATTAGGAAAGAGATAGTTCTCTCATTAACCTGTATGTACTATCACAGCCTTTTGTTTCTGTTGTTACTCAAATTTTGGGGGTGTTACAGGTTTTCAATCATATTGCCAGCAAGAGGCAATGACTTGATATCGTACTTTTCCAAAAGTTATGTTCTTGTTGCCTTGCATTCTCTAGAACTTCTAAAACTATGTTTATTAATAATGATGTCAATGCATGTACTTGCCTAGCCAATAATTTTACTTGAGGGTATTTCAGTATTTCACCATACAGGGTAAAATCTATTTTATTGGGTTTGGGGAAATTATTTTTATTTTATTTGTTTCTTTCCACGTTTATTTTACTTGGGGTCTTTGCTAATAACTACTGAATATTATAAAGTGTCTTTTCCACAACTATTTGTTTATACTTTTTTCTCACTTAAAATGTGATATAATATATTATGTTGATAGATATACTGATTTTGAGCCATCCTTGAATTCTTGCAATACATCATATTGGTCATGGATTATTCTTTGGACACATTGCTGAATTCTACATGCCATTTTATTTAGAACATTTTATATTTTTATTAATAAGTGATACTGGCTTATAATTTTCTATTTTTGTAGTAATTATTAAGTTTTTAAAATTAAACTACCTTTGTTGGATTTATAAAATGAATGAGGGGAGACTTGTATATTTTTCCTGTAACCTGGAACCATTTAAATTGTGGTTCACACACTTGACTTTATAGTGGAAAGACAGGAGATACTCAACATACTGATGCTTACTGTTGAGTTTCTAGTCTAATTAGTCCAGGCCAGAGCCCAATGATTAGTCATTGAAAATTCCCCAGGTAAGTCTCATCACAGCCAACTTGAGAACAATGGAATGAAATGGCATCAGAATTATCTGTTCTTTACAAGTAGTTAGACATCAGCCAAGAACCCATCTGCTCCTGGTGACTTTTTCAATGGCAGATCTTGAATCACATTTCCAACCTTGCCTCCTTGTGTCAAATTTATAATTGTATTTTGATTCAAAATCATTTATTTCCTCCAGATTTTAAAAAGGTTTGCTGCTGAAGATTGCATGTAATATTTTCTTTAGATGGCTGTAACCTTTTCTATTTTTATGCTGAAATCTTCACTCTCATTTTAATCTTTTATATTTTTGCGGTTTTTCTTTTTCCCTTAATCAAACTCACAAGAGAATTCATTATTTTAATTGTTTTATAAATAAACAACTTTCTACTTTTTTTGTTTTTTCTTGCATGAGTTTAGCTTTTTCCTTATTAATTCCATCTTCTTAATTTCTTTGTAGTTCCTAAATTTTTTAAATGCATACTAAGTTCTTTCTCTTTCCTGTAATTTCTTTCTTAAATGATACAGATATTTAAGACATTTTCCTCTGACAACAGTGTTTGCTATGTCTATGTCTATGGATTTTGGTAGACTATCTCTCTTGAGAGGTTATCTTTTCATTTTTTATTTTTCTTTGATCCAATTTTAGCTAGGGCAGCATCCTTAATTTGCAAGTAATTCCAAATTTTTGTTTGTGCTTTAATATTTATTTCTTATTGTATTGGGTTATGTTCAGAGATTGTGCCCTATAAACTTGAATTTAAGGTTTCCTTTGTGGCAAAATACATGGTAGATTTAGTAAATATATCATCTCTGTTTGAGGAATGCTAAATTTATTTCTATATATTTCAACAAAATTATTCAACTCTTCTCTGACTTTTTAGATGACTAATTCTGAGTGGTATATTAATGTTTCCCACTGTAATTGTCCTTTTTTTTTTTTTTAGTCCTAGTCTCACTTTGCTGCCCAGGCTGGAATGCCATGGCATTATCACAGTTCACCACAGCCTCCAACTCCAACACCTGGGCTCCGGTGATGCTCCCTCCTCAGCCTCCTGAGTAGCTGGGACTACAAGCACTGCCATTATGCCTGGCTATTTATTTTTTTTAAGATGAGATCTTGCCAAGTTGCCCAGGCTGGTCTCAAACTCCTGGGCTCAGGCAATCCTCTTGCCTTGGCCTCCCAAAGTGTTGGTATTACAGGCATGAGCCATAGCGCCCAACCTGTAACTGTATTTTTATAGCACCATTTTTGAATTTCTAATTTAGCAGTGGCCACAGGAGCAGCACAGGCCTTCAGGCAGGACTGAACAGAGCATCCTGAAGGGCTAGGATCATGTCATGGTGTGGGGGAGATGAAGAAAATGGAGGGATGGAGGGTTGGGATGTTTTTGTGAAAACTGGGTCTTTTATCTCCAAGTAACATGTGTCCAACAAAGCTTTTGACAGAAACACTTGTAAATGTCAGCCCAGCGGTAGGCGTGAGACACCCCAGCTGGCATGGTAGGAGAGGGAGATAGCCAGGGATCCCATCAGAAGTCTCTCGAGTGTGAGGGATGAGGGCCAGCAGGGCCAGAGCAAGAAGGAGAGATGCTTGGGATGGCACGGAGAACAGGGGGGCTCTGAGGATCGACTAGACGTGAAAGAGAGGAATAACATGATGAAAGAGGCTTTTGTTTTGTCCATCGTGCATCCTGAGGAGTCTCTGAATGTTGTGTGTTAGTTTCCTATTGTTGCTGGAACAAATGACCACATTCCAAGTGGCTTTAAGCAACACGAAATTATCATCTCATGGTTCTGGAGGTCGGAAGTTCAAAATGAGCCTTAGCTGGGTCTGCAGGACTGCATTGCTTCTGGCAGCTCCAGAGGAGAATCCGTCTCCTTGCCTTTTTTGTTTGTTTGTTTTGGGAGTTGGGGTCTTATTCTGTCACCCAGGCTGGGGTGCAGTGGCACAATCACAGCTCACCACAGCCTTGACTTCCTGGCCTCAGACAATCCTTCCGCCTCAGCCTGCTGAGTAGCGGGAACTAGAGGTGCACTCCACCATGCCAGGCTAATTTCTTTTCTTTTTTTTTTGTAGACAAGCTCTCACCAAGTTGCCTGGCTGGTCTGGAACTCCTGGGCTCAGGTAGTCCTCTCTCTTCAGCCTCCCAAAGTTCTGGGATTAGAGGCATGAACCACCATGTCTGCCCTTTTGCATCTGCTGGGGGCCTGAATTCCTCGACTTGTGGATGTTTCCTTCATCTTTAAGGTGGCGGCTCTGCTTCTGCATCAGGTCTCATTTTCTAACTCTGTCTCTCCCATCTTCCTCTGATACAGACCCTTTGATTACATTGAACCCACCTTGATAATGGTGAATAATCCCTCCATTTCAATATCCTTGACTTAATCACATCTGCAAAGTCTCTCTCACCATGTATACCAGGTTCCAGGGATTTGGACATGGGCATCTTTGGGAGGGAAGGATTATTGTGTGCCATGCATAAAATGCGGATTACCCTTCTTTTCCGAGATGATCAATTTTAGCTGAATTATCTTTACTATCTCATTGTCTCCTGTTTGTTTGGTGTAATTCTGCTGATTTGGTATCTCTGTGTCTATTGGGGTAGCTTTATTTTTTTCTCTCTTACTCTCATTATTACAGAGCCTCATAAAGCATTCATTTTGCCTTTTAAAATAATTCCTTTTTTTCTTTTTTCCATTTTCTTTCTTGCTTTCTTTTTACCTCTTTCTTTCAAATTTCCCAAGTTGAAAAAGTACACATATACATAAAGATAAAGCATGTGCACCATTCTTTAGGTCCAAAGCAATTTCCTCAAGCATTTGTTGGTGATGGCAGATGGTCGTTTAAACACAGTCACTCACATGTTTTAGTTAAACAGAAAGAAGATAAGTGTCCAAAGAACAGTCCTGGATATTTGACATGAGCAATCTGGGATTCTTACACTCTTCAAACACACAGCAGAAACTTATCCAGGCAATAATATCAGCCCTTCTTCCTTCCCGTAACACGAGGCCCTAAGATAAATTTCTTTTTTAGGACTACTTATAATCTGTCCTTCCAAGATAGATGTCTAAGCCTGTGGAAGTCTATTTCATGAATACAAATGAAAGGTAGCAGAGCACAGAAAATAATAGTGCAGAGAAATCAGACCAGCAGGTTCAAACACAGCTCCCTCTTGTCCTGACCTTGGGAAAATGACTTAAGTGCTCTGGCTTAGTTTTCCTATCAGTCAGATAACAGTACTCAGCTGGATTTTTTACAAGTATTAAGTAAAATAATTAGTGCAAAGCCCTTCATCCAGGACAACCGTGTAATACATTCTCAATAAATATTAGCTATCAGTTCTCTGTAATCAGGCCCATTCAAAATGTTCCAACCACATCAAACAGAGATTTTGTTCTCTGGCTTTGGTCAGCCCAAGCCCAAGGAATCATGATGACAGAGACAGCCCTGGAGCCCTTGGGGCCACTGACAGAAGAAATTGTCACAACCCTTATTTGCCCAGTGTTTTTCATTACGCCGGCCTCAATCTCATTTATTCATTAAAAATGAACAAGATTCTGAGGATATATTCCTTCAAAAGGAAATAAGAAAAAAGAAAGATCTGGTCCTCTATAATTTCCCTGTTACTTCTAGTAGTCACATTTCTCCTTTGTTTCTGGGAAAGCCAGAAAACTACCTCTAACAGACTCCTGAAGTTGCTTTCCTGGTTTGGAGAGTTTGAAAAGTTAGGGCTCTAGTTATACAGATAAATCTTAGAGGAGGTGTGTTCCCCTTGCATTGTGGAAAGAAGGGCCTAAAAGCAGACCTCAGTTAGAAAGAGTAAACTTGGGGGAGACAGATGGGAGAACCATCTTCATATGTCAAAGACACGGACAACATTCCAGAGCTACTTGGTTGAAAGTTTCTGGACAAATCAATGGATTGATAAATCCAGTTGTTTATATGAAGTGGTTTAAAATAATAATATGGCAGTGTGCTGTCTTTCCTGAGTTTCCTTAAATCCTCCCATATCTGCTCAGTACCATTAGACTTCCATAGTATTAAACTGTGTAGATTAAGAAAGAGGGAACAAGCCGGGCTCGGTGGCTCAGCCTGTAATCCCGCACTTTGGGAGGCCTAGATGAGTGGATTGCCTGAGCCCGTGGGTTCAAGACCCGCCTGGGCAGCTTGGTGAGACCTCATCTCTACAATAAATCAAAAAAATTAGCCGGGCGTGGTAGCACGCACCTGTAGTTCCAGCTACTTGGAAGGCTGAGGCGGAAGGATAGCCAAAGCCCAGCAGGCCGAGGCTGCAGTGGCCGGGAGTGTGCCACTGCACTCCAGTCTGGGTGACAGAATGAGACTCCAACTCAAAAAAAAAAGAGGGAACAAAAGATTGTTGAGGTAGAAAGTCGAAATGTGCATGAGGTACTGCGAGAGAGTGGATAGCTTGAAGTCACGAGTGTGCCTGATGGTTTCATCTCCAATATTTCCCTCCAGTGTAGCGTTTCTACCAGGCAGTTACAGCTGGGTCCTCCCAACCCCATGCCCCGAGAGAGTGTGTAGTGATGGTGTGCAGGACCCTCATGCCAAGGCCTTATTTAGAAATCACAGAGGAGGCTTCATGGTGAAAGATTGTTCAAGCACCTTCCTCTCCTTTCTCTCTCTTCAGAACACACAAATACTCAGAAAGTCAAGGCAGCTGCCTCCACCCCATATCTGGAGCTCAAAGCCTTGAGTATTTATAGACCTTTGAGAATTCCAGCTCCCAAGTTCAGGTAGGATGCTGTCCTTACTTGGTTACTGTTTGAAGATTTGTTTGCTATGGTTAACACACTGAAAAATAACTTTTCTGACGACAACTGTAATATATTCTAAGTTGGTAAATAGAGAATGATACAAATTTAAAAATTAAAATACTTGTAATACCACATTGTTAGCATTTTTATTTCTTTTTCTCTCTCTATATGTTCATACATAGAGTCACTCGATGTTCAGATTTTTATGATGCTCTCAAATTGTAACACAATTATATTCTGCTTTTATTAATGTCATTGATATTACTGTGTTGATTAATATTGTAAAAATAATATTGTAAAATTAATATTAGTTAATATTAATGTATTAATGTTTTTATTAACATAGGCATTTTCTGATGTCAGTAATTAATGTTAGAGGAGGTTATTTTAATAGTTAAATAATATTCTGTTTATCGACCTATAGCATAAGAAAAGTGATTCTGCAATCTTTCACTGACACAGCAGCCCTGAAATTAAATAACAAAAAGGTAATTACCACTGGCGGAAGGAGGTTGGGAAGACAGTCTTTGGAAATAGTTAGAGGATGGAGGTATGGGGAGAAAATACCAGACCAACATGAGGTACCAACTGCCCTTATCCTGCTAACCAAGCTCCATGACTTTTACTGCTAAACACAGCCCAAACTTCCAAGTCTGTCATTCAAGGCCTTCCACAATTTGCCACAACTCAGCTTTCCAAACTTGCATCTCACTGTACGCTACATTTCTTCCAAATGGAACAATTTCCTCTTCTCCACATGGACGTCCAAAGCTTTGCTGCCTCCCTACCGATGTTTGCCCTCTTGAATGTATCTGCCCTTCCTCACATCAACTCATCTAAATCATATCCACTGATTCATGCCTGATGACTTTAATTCCCCAGACCAGAGATAGTGTTTCCCTCCTCTCAGTTCTCATCCCTGCCTGTGCATCAAGGTCTATTCAAATTATGGTGATTCAGACACCCCTTTAATCACCCATCTCAGATTATGAATTGGTGTTTTGGGGCATTTTCAGGTCACAGTACCCTTCTGAGCACTGCAATTTTTACTGACGTGTTCTAAGGAATAAATAGCATCCACAATTATGCTACTCACTTGTAACATTGTATTCTTGCATGAGTAGAACTGCCCTGACTCATCGCTATTAAATTTATCTGAGGAGTCGTTATTCGGCGGTGGCCGGTCACCAAAGATGATTCCCAGTCATTCCTTTTCAGTTTGTAGACACATGCTTCCCACATGTGTAAAACCACCTTCCACCCCAGTCTCACAATCTGCGCTGGCCATGTGAATGGACTTTGACAAGCAGAATGTAGTAAAGACAATAGTCTGGGATGTCCAAGCCCAGGCCACATGGTGAGAAACCCACACCACAAAAAGAAGCACCCGGGCTTTCTCTTTGATGGTCACTGCTGACCTCCCAGCTGACAGCCAGCGCTGACTGGCAGCCATGCAAGGGAATTATCCAGAATAGTCCAGTCCAGTGAAGCCCCAGGAGACTGATCCCATAGCAATTGCACCCACACGGAAGAGCCCAAACCCAGGCAAACTAACCCTAGTCAGTCCAGAATCATTAGACATGATGCATTGGCTGTCATTTAAGCCCCTGAATTTTTGGGGTGTTTTGTTGCACAGTTGATAACCCTGACATTAATATGCAAGTTAAATCACGTGAATTGCTGATATTGGATAGTTTTTGACTGGCAATTTCATGTAGTTCCACCTTGATAACGCCTTGATAGTGCGAGATCCCTCTTAGCTCTTATTCCAAGCAAGTAATAACCTTCTTGTCTTAGAATCCACTCAGCAAAGAAGGATTAAAAGTCATCATCATATCAGTAAGTAATGGTAGCCATAAATAAAAATGAATAAATGTTATGTGCTGATCAAAGTTTGGCAGGCTAACAGAGAAGTATGTGTTGTATATACTAATATTCCATATACAATATCAAGGAAAACCACTCCCAAGTTCAACTTTTCCAAACTCCAAATTTGAGGGGTTTTTTGGTGTTTTGGTTTACTTTATTATAAAAATATAGGGTACAGGTCAGGATTAGGTACATACCTCCTTCGTGATTAGAGACATATCTTTGTACTTACCATATGATTATCCACCTTGTCATTTTTAGTCAAACAAATTAATTTTAACAAAATATTTTATTGTTCTTGTAAATGGAAAGCCAACATACTTGCCAAGAGTAGAAGGTAAAAGTAATAAATGTTTAAGAAATGCTTTTCCATGTCCAGCTTTTGGAATATCAGTTTGGAGACCCTGACCTGTGTCTTTAATTTCCCAAGGCTAGATCGGTCCAGATCTGATTCCATTTTGAATTCTTCACTGCGCCTATCACAGTGCCTTAAACATAGCACATTACATGATTACAGCTTATTAAAGCTGGAAGAGAGGCCAGTCATCACCAGTGAGAGGCCAGTCATCACCAGTGAGAGCTTGAACTCGGGGCTCTCACTTGCAGCCTGGTGCATGCCCAACTGATCTCTGCCGTGTCATCCTCTAGCTATATGACTTTACACACGCTGCATGGCTTCTCTGCTTTAGTTCCTTATCTGTAAAATGGAAATAGTAATAACACCTGCATAATAGAGCAGTGAAAATTAAACAAAGACTCAGAACATGTTCAGTAGATGTTGCTATCAGAAGACATTGATTCATTGTAGTCATAGAACTAGTGTCGCCAATAAAATGTCTGATCTCACTCTGATGTCTATCTGATTTTCTTTCCCCTAATTGATAATTTTTGTTTTGTCTTTGGTAACTTTGAGGATTTCTAAACCTTTACACAACATCTCTAGGCTCGGGATTTTATGAATGGGCATCCTTCTTCATGCTATTGTTTCCTTCTACCTTCTGCATCATTATAAACATCCTAGATCACAGAGTCTATGTGCTTTTCATCTTTCAGAGTCCTCCCAAAATTTCTAATCTGTTCATCATTAACCTTTACGTTTTTGATTGGAGGTATGCATGCAGTCACAAAGTTAACTTTTCTAGCATATCTGGTGATTTGCCACATGAGGGGAAGAGGTAGTACCGACAACTTTAAGATGGAAGTTTAATCTACTTTTTTGGCATATCCCTTATTAAACATTTGAAGGCATAAACCCATTTAAATCCTCAGTACAGAAATTCTGTGGCGCTTATATGTTAAAACAAACACATCTGTATGCCCTAAGATTCTAGTTAAACTGTCAGACACACAAATGACACAGCATGTCTGATCAGACACAGGAGATTAGTGCTCTTTCTTGGTAACATTGTAAAATAGGGAGAACTTGCTGTCAGCTCCAGTTTCTCTTTTTAAGTATACTCATCACCCTTCAAACCCAATCTGAGGTGTTCAGTCCCTCCCCCCAGTGCCACAGATGTCACTATGACACTTTACCCAAGACTCTGTTCATTGAAGAGCACTTAGGCTCCAGAGAGCCTTTGTATTATTTTCCAGCCACGTTGATCCCTTTCACCAACTCCATGGGCCTTCAAGAGGAACAGTAAGTTCATATATTGAAGAATCTGTCAATCTGATTGTGTTTATGCTTATGCCTCCAAGGTTTCATGTAAATGCCAACTATATTAATTTGTTGACTTACTTCTTGATATTCTTTTTCATAAAACATTTGAAGCAACTTATAGAATTTTAAAAATAATTTATTTATTTGTTTGTTTGTTTTTGGTGTCAGAGTATCACTCTATTGCCCAGACCGGAGTGTGGTGGCGTGATCAGGGCTCACTGCAGCCTCGACCTCCTGGGTTCAGGCGATCCTTCTGCCTCAGCCACCCGAGTAGCTGGGACTGTAGACTTGGACCACCATGCCCAGCTATTTTTTTTAAATGTTTTGTAGTGATGAAATCTTGCTAGGTTACTTTAACTGGTCTTGGACTCCTGGGCTCAAGCAATCCTCCTGCCTCGACCTCCCAGAATGCTGGGATTACAGACAGAAGTCACTGCGTTTGGCCTAGAAATGTTTTTAATAAAATATAAAGAAAAGACCCACTTAGCCAGAAAAAAATGTAAATAACTTTTATAGAGATGTAAACAAGGGGGAAAATAATAGGACTAAAATAAACAAAATAGACCATAAAATTCTATACAGATATTACTGTTAAGGCCTAAATGTGGCTAACAATCTTTTGGTGATCATTGCCATACAGAAGATTGTAATATTTTCTTAGGACTGAAAAAAACTGTAAATAATTTTAGAATTATATATGAATAAAAATATATTTCAAAATGAAAAACACACAAAAAATTTCTCATACATTAAAACAGAAAAGCAGACATACATCATGAGAAATGAACATGAACATTTTTAAACACAAAGAAAATGATACAGAGGAAAAGTTGAATCTTAAAAAAGAATAATAAGTGCTAAAAATGGTAACTATGGAATCCAACATAAACTGTTTTCTTAATTTCCACTTTAAGAGACAATGGACAGTTTAAAGTAAAAATAGGCCAGGCATGGTGGCTCACACCTATAATCCTAGCACTTTGGGAGGCTGAGTTGAGAGGATTACCTGAGTCCACAGGTTTGAGACAAGCCTGGGCAACTTAGCGAGATCTCATCTCTACAATAAGTAAAAAAAAGAAAGAAAGAAAAAATTAGCTTGGCGTGGTGGCATACACCTGTGGTTCTAGTTACTTGGAATGCTGAGGCGGAAGGACCACCTAATCCCAACAGGTCAAAGCTGCAGTGGACCTGAACATGCATGCCACTGTCCTCCAGCCTGAGCGACGGAGTAAAAGACTCCAACTCAAAAAGTAAATAAAAAATAGCAACAGTTTATTGACAGGTCTAATACATCTGTAGAATTAAAATTTCCTATAGCACATAAGCTGGAAGGAAATAGAAAAAGGAAAAAATATTGTTATAAAGTTTTTCTATGTGAAGTGATATAATATTATTTGAAAGTAAACGGTGATATGTTAAAGACATGTGCTACAATCCCTAAAGAGACTCTAAAAGCAAAAACATAGAGTAGTAACTATTAAAGTAACAAAGAAGAGAAAATGGAATTGCAAAAAATATGCACAATCTATCCAAAAGAAGGCCAAAAAAAGAGGGCATGTGGAGTTGAAAGCAGATGGAACTTCTCTTACGTCTCGTACAAAACCAACCTCAAATGGATTCGATACTTAAACATAAGACTTGAAATGAAAGCTCCTAGAAAAAGGGATACAGGGAAAATTTCATGGCATTGGCCATGGCAATGAATTCATAGCCATAACACCAAAAGCAGTGGCAGCAAAAGCAGAAATAGACAAGTGGGACTATATCACACTCAAAAACCTCTGCACAGCCAAGGACACAAACAGCTCAAGAAAAGGTAATTCAGGGGGTGGGAGGATATATTTGCAAATCATATTTCTCATAAGGAATTAATTTCCAAAACATATAAGAAAATAACAACTCAATTAAAAATGGGCAAAGGACTTGAATAGACATTTTTCCAAAGAAGACATATAAAAATGTCAACAGGTATATGAAAAGATGTTCAGCAACATCTGATCTGAAAATGCAGATCAAAACTATGAGGAAAAAAGAAATCACCTCACATTTATTAGGATGACTGTCAGGAAAAGACAACAAGCCGGGCTCGGTGGCTCAGCCTGTAATCCCGCGCCTTTGGGAGGCTGAGGTGAGTGGATTGCCTGAGCCCACGGGTTCAAGACCCGCCTGGGCAGTGAGACCTCATCTCTATAATAAATCAAAAAATCAGCCGGGCGTGGTAGCTCATGCCTGTAATTCCGGCTACTTGGAAGGCTGAGGCAGAAGGATCGCCGGAACCCAGCAGGTCGAGGCTGCGGAGGCCAGCAGCGGCCACTGCACCCCAGTCTGGGTGACAGAGTGAGACTCCAACTCAAAAAAAAAAAAAAAGAAAAAGACAACAAAGGTTGGCGAGGATGTGGAGAGGTTGGAACCCTTGTGCACTGCTGGTAAGAATGCAAAATGGTACCATCATTATGGAAAACAGTATAGAGGTTTTGCAAAACATTTTTTTAATTTTTAAATTTTAAATTTTAAAATTTTAAATTTTTTATTTTAAAGATGTGGGGTACAATTCAGGGATGGATGGAAAAATGATAAGTATCAAATGTTCATTATGCAGGCACCCTTGTTGATGAGGTGTGCTCCCCCCAAAAAAATTAAAAATAGAACTCCCATATAATTCAGCAATCTCATTCTCTAGGAATTTATCCAAAAGAATTGAAATCAGGTTCTTGAAGCGATATTACCATTTCCATATTCATTGCAGAACTATCCATGATAGCCGAGATGCAGAAACAGCATACATGTCCATTAACAGATGAATGGGTAAGAAAATGTGGTATATACATGGAATACTGCTCAGTCTCAAAAAAGAAATAAAACCCTGTAATATGTGACAACATGGATGAATCCAGAGAGCATCATGCTAGTGAAATAAGCCAGAAACAGAAGTATAAATACTGTATGATTTCACTTATGTGAGGTATCTAAAATAGTCAAATGCATAGAAACGTAGAGTAAAATGGTAGTTGCCAGCATGTATGAGTGAGGGAGAAATGAGGGGTTACTAATCAGAGTATAATGTTTCAATAATGCAAGATGGAAAGTTCTAGAGATCTGTCATACAACATTATGTCTATGTTGAATAATATTGCACTGTACTCTTAAAAATCTGTTATGAGGATAGATTCATGTTGTATTTTTACTACAATGAAAAAAATAAAACAACAAATGGGACACATATAAAACAAATAGCATAATGGTAGATTTACACCCAACCAACCACATCAGTTACAATAAGCTCAAATGGTACAAAGATTCCAATAAAAGGGAGAAATTGTCATGTTGACAAGAAACACAAGACCCAATCCTATTATGTCTACAACAAATCCTCTCTAAATAAAAATACATAAATCAGTTGACAGTTAATGGATGGAAAAATTATAACATGCTAATACTAATTAAAAGACAGCTTAAGTGGCTATATTTATATATTTATATGAGACAAATTAGATTCCAGAGGAAAAATTATTATAAGGAAATAAGAGGGCTTTTGCATAATGATTAAAAGGTCAATTCATCAAGAAGACATAACAATTCTGAGCAACTGTGTACCTAATAAGAGAGCTTAGAAGTACATGAAGCGAAACTGATAAACAGAGAATGAAGTAGGCAAATACAAAATATAATTGAAGATGTCAATACCCTTTTCTCAATAACTGATCTGAAAGATAGACATAAATATAAAGACTTGAGAAATACTAAGCCAATTTAGCTTAATAGACGTTTATAAGATAATCAACCCAACAAACAAACAACCTATTCTTTTCAAGTGTGCATGAAACATTAATCAAGATAGATTATATTCTGGGCCATAAAACAAGTCCCAACAAATATAAAATTATTGAATATATACAAGGTATCTTCTTTGACAGTAATAGAATTAAATTGAAAATCATAAATAAAAAGATATATGGAAAACCACAGAATGTATTTTTACTAAATAACACTTCTAAATAATCCATGGATCGAAAAGCTATCCAATTAGAAATTTTAAAGTATATTGAATTTAATGTAAATAAAAATTCAACGTATCAAAATGTCTGGATGCAATTAAAGTAATGCTTAGAGGGAAATATTTAGCACTGTCTACACTAGAAAATAAAAAAGTCTCCAACAAATGACCTACACTTCCAATTTAAGAATTTTTTTAAAAAGTGAAAATTAAATACAAAGAAAACAAAAAAAAATTAGAGCAAAAATTAATAAAGGTGACAACAGATAAACAATAGAGAAAATCAGTAAAACCAAAGCTAATTCTTTGAGATTAATAATATTGATTAATCTCTAGCTTGATTGATCAGGAAAAAAGAAGAAGGATAAGGAGATGCCAGAAACATTAAAATGATAATAAGGGAATATTAAGAACAACTTGATGCCAATAAATTTGAAAGCTTAGATGGAATGGACAAATTTCTTAAAAGTCACAAACTACTAAAACTCACTGAAGAAGACATTGATAGATCAAATAACACTATATCTACTTTAAAAATTAAACTTTTAGTTCACAATCTTCCGACCAAAACATTCCAGACCCAGCTGGTTTGCTGATGAATTCTACAAAGTATTTAAAGAAGAAATAATATCAATTATCCACAAACTCTTTCATAAAATTAAAGAGGAGGGAATACTTCCCAGCTCATTCTGTGAACAACTGGTTGAATCATTTGAAGCATTGGAAATGGGGGTACTGATGGAGACCTTCAACAGACCTCAGGAAGCAGAGAGATTTTCTTAGAATGTATATTTAAAGTCATGACCATAGAAGCCATATAAAAGATGAGGTCATCAAGGGAGGCTATCTAAAATTAGAAGAGAACCAGGTATAAAATCCACAGTACAACAACATTCAAAGAACACGTATAAGAAAATTGTGTAGGAAGATAAAAAGAAGAGCCAGAGAAGCCCGGGAAACACCAGTACAATGTAATGTGATGAGAATCAAGAAAGAGACTTGAATGGTCAACTGTCGATACTGAAAACAGGTTGAGTGAGGACAGAAAAGTGTCTGTTGTATTTGGTTCTGTAACAAGTTGAAGTTTTCACACTATAATTCACACATACAAAAAAAAATCCTACTTATCTGATATTATTAGCTGATACTGATTTTCTCTTGCCCTTGGCTCACCATTTCTGCTGATACCAGAAAAAGGTAGTTTGACTAATTGAAAGCATTTCGTTTTAGTTTAAAGGAGTTTCTTTCATATTTACCCAGCCTTTTGGTGTTCCTCCCCCCTTCTTTACCTCCTGGGTGTCATGGGCCATTTGATACTGTAAGCGTCTTGTGTTCCCCAAGATGTCAGCTGGCCCCATCTGGCCTCCACTGGATCACCCGTGTCCTGCCTAGAATAGCCACTATTGCTGGTCCCGCCTCATCTTTTTAGGCATCATGTTATTAACTACTGAGAACTGTTGATCTTGCCATTTGGTCTGGTATAATGTTCCTACACTTCTTGGTTTCCTAATACCAGTTCCAGGTCACTTCTGGCCCACTAAGCTCCTTGGTCCTCTTTACTGCTCCCACAGTGCATTAGAAAATGATGAACCCAAGTCTTCCCTGAGACTATTACTCTTCTGGGGGAAGGAGAATACTAGCCGTGATGCTTCTCTAGTTCCTTGAAACTTGCTCGAATGATTCTCCTACGTAACTCCTCCCATAATGTTTGACCCCAAACAGAGAGTGGCAAAGATACCTGTGTTGACTATCTTGCCATTTCTTTCTCTTTCTTGTCTCCTTCTCCCTACCACCCCTGCCCTGGGAGAGCTTTCTTTCGAACTGGGTGCAGTGGCTCATCCCTATAATGCCAGCAATTTGGGAGGCTGAGGTGGGAGGCTGAGTCCAGGAATTTGAAAACAACTTTGTGACATAACAAGACCTTGTCTCTACAAAAAAATTAAAAATTAACTGGGGATGGTGGTGTGTCCCTGTCATCCCAGCTATCTGGGAGACTGAGACAGGATTACTTGAGCCCAGGAGGTCAAGGCTGCAGCAAGCCGTGATCATGCCACTGCACTGCAGCCTGGGTGACAGAGTGAGATCCTGACTTAAAAAAAAAAAAAAAGCTTTCTCTTCATCTGCGTGCCAGGGACTTACCCTACATCTCTCATCTCCTCCATATTATCGTTTATTGTATTAGATCTCGACGCTCTTGCTATGTTAGGGAAATTTTCAGAAAGAGTTTTCCTTTCTCTGTATAGTCTGCTTTCTAAAATCATTGTCTTCCTATGGATTTAAATAAATCTGATTTGAAATCTAAAACTGAGTCATGATTCTTTCTCATCTGACTTCTTTCCGCTTGCACAAAACAAGAGTGGAGAAGCCGTGGGGCAAACAGGAATTAGACATTATTAGAATGAAAATACATTGGATTTATGCTTCAAAATTATCCCCATTTTATCAATTAGGAGGGTATTATTGACTTTGGCAGGAGCAGATTCAGAAGCTAGAAAACAGTTTGTTGCAGTTATTGAGAAGTAATGAACTATATGGCTGACCCTTCTAGAATTTTTCTGTGAAAAGAAAGGTAAAATAGGGTCACAACTCAAAGAGGGTTTGAGACTGAGAAATTTTTTTTGTTATTTTCTTGTGAAATGGAAGAAGCTGGAACATTGGGAGTGCTGGTAGATACAGGAGATTGAAGACGGGGGAAAAATGTTTGAATAAGAGACCAAGTTTCCAGAAAGGGTGAGAAAAGCTGGCTGTAACTAAAGGAGAAAAATTGGCCTTGGACGTGAAAGGTCTTTCCAAAATTCAAGTCTTCATTAATATCTTCCGGAAATGAAAATCCACTGAAGCATTGAATACTGACTTGTATTAGAACAGTGCTTCCCAAATGCAGGTATAAGGATCGCCGTGGGTGTTCTAAAAATTTGAATTTCCAGGTCCTACCTAAGAGATTTTAATTCAGTAGGTATGGGATAATGCACAGGACTCTGTATTTTCAGTGAGTGACCCATGAAATTCTCATGAGGAGGAGAGCTTGGGAAGCTGCCAGGATACAGTTGGAGGGCCCATAGAATACGTAAGTGCGTAATATTAAGGGTTAACTAAAAAAATGACCAGTCACTTAAATGAGAGGAACACAAACAAATAAACAGAAGCATGACCTTATAAGATTTTCATAAAGCAAAAAAAACTCATTCGTTCCGTTTTCTGCCTGGAAGCATAAAGTTATTTTCATAAAAATGTAGTGTTCACAAAACTTGGCAAGACAACAAGCAGAACTCCCAGTGAAAAACAATTCCTTGAGTCTGCTGCTTTTTAAGTGGGCTTCACGTGAATATTCCTAAATTTCTAAGTACTAAATATGACCTCAAGCCAATAAGGTTCATTTGTATCATGCATTCAAAGTTCTATATTTGATAGCACATTTTGCTGGGTTTTCAGTGTAATAATATTCAGTGCCCTGATAATTGAATAAATTGTGATTGCATGCAAGCTGGATTAAAGAATAGTCATAACATCCTTAATTACAAATTCTGATTTTAAAAATCTTTTTACACAGCCTGAAACTTTCATTTAAGAAAGTTAGTTAAAATTCATCACAATACAATTCAATTTAGGAGTGATTCACCATGCCCGCCTTATCCCACAAAGTCAATGTCATCTTTTTATTCTTTTTCTTTTCAAGACTATACCATTGCCTTTTCAATTACTGAATCAACTTGTTTCACTTCTCATAAGGCCCTCCCAATGAAGAAAAAACAATAAAGTGCTGTCTCCCTATAGCATTGTTCTTCACTAAATAGCCCAGACATTCGGTTGCATTCAATTTATTCAATTTACTCTTCTCAAGCAAGCCTTACAGATTCATCCCTTTTGAGAGAAACCACGCTTTTCAATAGCAGCAAAGTCTGAAAAGCCATTGCACATGGTTTTTTCTTTCTTTTTTTGGAATGAAATTCTCACTGTCATTGTGACTAAAACAAAAGCCATTTCAAAAGGCATTACAAACGTCCCTTTTTTCTTTGCAAATAAGAGTGGCTGTGCTAAAATCCCAGAAGAAACTACTTGCTAGTGTTGGGATTAATTTAAATATTTTCTTTTTCATCTCAAGACTGTTAAAGTTGATTAAGTAAAGGATAAAAAGATTCCTAGGACTTTGACTCAATATAAGAAGAGATTCTTTAAAATAAAGCAAAAAAATAAAGTTACCTAAGGCACATGTGTAAATTTTCGTAGAACAATTGTGCTTGAGAATTGAAAGGGATCTTAATTTTATGTACAAGAAAACAGAAGCGCCTTAATTTGTAAGATGTCCGACCCTGACTATCACTTTTTCCAGTCACTTTAGTGGCCACTTGGACTGTTATTAGCAATGCCCCCACATTTGCAGAGCAAGAGAGGCTTTTCTGAGGATTCAATATGGAAAGCAGATAAATAAAATTCCTGGGTTAGACTGTTATTTGAACCTGCATTTCCTCAGGAAGCTTTTGTGAGCCTGGATAGCTTTTCTTTATTGGTAAGCAAGAAAGCCTTAGAACTCTTGAATCCTGTTTTTACTTCTTCACCCAGAGAAGAAAAGGTGATGGTGATGGTTACTTGAGGTGAACTGTCATGAATGTTTTCAGCCTGTTAATTAGTCTTGGTTTGACTATCACAATATCTGAAAAGACAGTATGAAGGGAATCTGCAGAGTGAAAGTCCTGGCAGGTGTCTTCTGTGTCTCACTGTAGTACCAATCAGCCAGAGGAAGTTGACCGTAGCATCCAGTAGAAATCACACCGACTTCAGAGACCAGGAGAGTCAGGAAAAAATCATTTCCTTTCTTTCCCCACATTATTAGCTACTATCCAGGTCTATGACTTGCCTGTCTTCCTTTAGTCGTCTTCAATCTCATTTATGTAAGTTATCTTTAAACCTTCTCTTAACCAAGCTCAAGAAGAAAAAGTGGGGACCTCTCTGGCTTCTAGTGGAGAATGACCCACTGAAACAGTGGGTCATTCTCCACACACACCATCATGGAACATCTGGAGGTAGAGAACCCAACACTGTCTCTCAGGGGATCTTACTGGTTCTATAGCAGACTGCCTTTAGAAGTGAGCGGCAAATCTTTCCTGAGTCTCTTCCTCCCTCAGATCTTAGACTCCTCAAGCCCTCACAATTGTGTGAGCCAACTCATGAAAATCGATCTCTTTCAACGTATACAGAAATCCTATTGGTTCTGTTTCTCTGAAGAAGACTGACAAATACAAATTGGTATTTTCATTGTTTGCTTGTTTAATTCTTTTGACTGTTCATGATTCTTGTATGTAGAACGTGTATGCTGCATCTTTGCTTAACTCACTGATTACCGATACAAACTTTTTGGTAAGATTTCCTTAGGATTTTCTACATAGATGATCATGCCATCTGCAAACCATGACAATTTTACCTCTTCATTGTCAGTCTGTGTGTTTCCTTACCAACCTTCATGCTTTTGTATTTTACTTGAGAAGAACTAGTCTGTACCTCTAGTAAAATGTTGAACATGAAGGTAAGAGTGGGCATTCTTGCCTTGTTCCCAATCTCAGGGGCAAAACGTTCAGTAATCCATTAAGAATGATGGTACCTGTAGGTTTTTCAAAGTTGCTGCTTATCTACCCAAGGTCCTTTCTTTCTATTCATATTTTGGAGAGAGTTTTATCAGGAATGGAGGTTGAATTTTTTTAACTGCTTGTCCTGCATCCATTAAGATGGTAATATAGTTTTTCTTTTTGAGTCTATTATTGATTGATTTTCAAACATTAAGCCAATCTTGCATTTCTAGGATAAATTCCACTTAGTAATATAGCGTCCTTTTTATACGTGTTGAATTCAACTTGCTCACATTTTGTTAAGGACTTTGGCATCTATATTCCTGAGGTATGTTGGTCTATAGTTTTCTTTACTTATAATATCTTTGTCTGGTTTTGGTATCAGGATAATGTTGGACTAGCTTATAGTTGAAAAGTAGTCCCTTCGCTTTCATTTTTAGGAAGAATTTGTGAAAGATTGGAATTATTTCTTCTAAATAAATAAAATTTAACTTAGATGAAATGGAAAATTTTCCTAAAAGACACCAACTACCAAAGCTTACTCAACAAGAAATAGGAAGCTGAAATAGTTCATAATCCATTTTAAAAGTTAATTTTACAGTTAAAAACCTTCCCATGAAGAATACTTCAGATGGCTTTACTGGTGAATTTTACCAAACATTTAAGGAAAAAAATAATACTAATTCTACAGAAACTCTTCCTAAAAATTGAATAGGAGGAAACATTTTCCAACTCATTCTGTGAGGCAACTAACATTACGCTGACACCAAAACGAGATAAGGATGTTACAAGAAAACTGCAGATCAACTTTCCTCATTATTATAGACCCAAAAATTCTTAGCCGGGTACAGTGGCTCGTGCCTGTAATCCTAGCACTTTGGGAGGCAGAAGCAAGAGGATTGCCTAAGCCCAGGAGTTTGAGAGACCAGCCTGGGTTACTTGGTGAGACCTCGTCTCTACAGTTAAAAAAAAAAATTAGCCAGGTGTGGTGATGCACACCTGTAGTTTCAACTACTTGAAAGACTGAGGCAGAAGGATCGCCTGAGCCCAGCAGGTCAAGGCTACAGTGGTTGTGAGTGTGTCACTGCACTCCAGCCTGGGCAACAGAGTAAGACTCCAACTCAAAGAAATATACACACACACACACACACACACACACACACACACACACACAGACCCAACAATTTGTAATCAAATTTTTAACAAATCCCAAACGAAAAAATATAAAATGGATAATTCACTATGACCAAATGGGCTTATCTCAGAAAAAATTCACTAACATTTAAAAATTAATATCATTTATTATATTAACAGACACAAAAAGAAATAAGAAAAACCACATGATTAGCTCAATAGATACATTAAAAGTACTAGACAAAATTTAATACCTATTTATGATTAAATCCCTTAGCAAAAAAGGAATAGAAGAGAATTACCCATTGCAATAAGCAAAGAAAAAAAAGTGTAAGTTGAAAAGGCAGTAAAATTTTAGGAACTTTCAGGAGATATGATCATCTATGCAGAAAATCTTAAAGAATCTACAAAAAAGTTAATGAACTGAGAGAATGAGTTTAGTGAGGTTGCAGAGTATTCAAAATCAATTGTACATTCATATATTAGCAACAAACATTTGAAAACCGAAATTCAAAGCCACTATCATTTACAATTGCCTTGAAAATCATGAAATAATTAAAGATAAATTTAGCAGTTACCAGGAGGAAATATTGGCTAAATGGACATTTTATAAAAAGTTTTTATGCAGAATTTGTTAAAGAATTTTTAGAATTCAATAAAAAGAAGACAACCTGATAAACATTTAGGCAAAGTTTTGAACAGATGCTTTCCCAAAGAAGATATGTAAAAATGACAAATACATGAAAAAATGGCCACCTTAATTATTGAGAAATTAAAACTACAGTAAGATATCATGACACAACACTAGAATAACTAAAATTTAAAAGCCTAATATCAAGTGTTTGTGCATATACGAAATAACTAGGACCAAAATCTAAGTATCTTTCTCTGTCTCTCTCTTCCTTTCCTTACATATTATGTGTATTAATGCATATATATATATATATGGATTCTATATAAATATTTGCTTTTGAATGAATTAATGATTTATTAATAGTAATCAAAAATTACAAACAACCCAACTGTCTACCAACTGATGAATAGATAAATAAGCCATGTGCATTCAGTAGTATGCTCTAACAATAAAAAGGAACAAACCATTGTCACACATAATGACAAAGATCAATCTCAGGAGTGTTAAGCTACATGAAAAAAGACTGTATGCTGTACAATTCCATTTATATAAAACTCTAGAAGAGACAAGACTATTGTGGCAGAAAACAAATCAATATTTGCCAATGGCCAAAGGCAGTGAAAATTATACTTCAATAAATATAATTTTAAATAACATGAATAATAAGTATAAAAATACTAGAAATAAATTTTTTAAAAAGAATAAGACATTTGTAAATTGAAGAAAGTAGTAAAATGTTTTCAAAACATCAAAGATAATCTCAAAATATTAATAACTATACTTTATTTATGGATTGGAAGCCTCAATACTTTTAAATGCCAATTGTATCCAAAGTGATTTATAGATTCAATACAATTGTAGTCAGAATCTTAATAATTTCTTTCTGTAACTTAACAAAATGATTTTAAAATTTGTATGGAAGTACAAAAATTAAAATAACCAAGACACAATGTTTAAAAACAACAAATCAGACATTTCCTATATTCGCTATAAATTAATGCAATGTATTGGCCAAGAATCCAAAATTACCTTAAGAGAACAATGTAGAGAGCCCAAAAATAGACCCACAAGCACATTTGATGGATGACAAAAGTGTATTGCAGGGCTGAGGGAAGGAATGATGAGCTTTTCAATGAATGGTGTAGGGACAATTGTTTCATCCTCTGAAAAGATTAAATTGAGTTCTCACTTTACATTGCCAAAAAAACTAAATTCCAAATTGGGAACACCTCACAAAATTCATGGTAAAGCTACAATTTTTTGAGACAATATGGTAGCATTTTCTACCTCAGAGTAGAAAACAATTTCTTTTTTCTTTTTCTTTTCTTTTTCTTTCTTTTTTTTTTTTTTTTGAAGCTATTAAAAAGAAATGACTTTATTTGGGAATTCTCATGAAGTAATATTAGAATCATAAAGAATGAATCTGTCAAAAACCTCCTTACACTGATAAAGGCCTTTGGCAAAGTCTCAGGGTATAAAATAAATGTGCAAAAGACAATCGCATTTCTTTACACCAATAATAAACAAACAGAAACCCAAATAAAAGCACAATTCCATTCACAATAGTCATAAAAAAATGAAATACCTTGACATCTTCCTAACCAGAGATGTGAAAGACCTTTACAATGAAAACTACAAAACTCTGCTCAAAGAAATCAAAGATGACACAAACAAGTGGGAAAATATCCCATGCTCATGGGTTGGAAGAATCAACATTGTGAAGATGTCCATCTTACCTAAGGCAATCTACAAATTCAATGCGATACCCATCAAATTACCAGCAAATTCTCAGACCTAGAAAAAACAACACAGGAATTCATATGGAAACACAAACGACCAAGAATAGCCAGAACAACCCTCAGCAAAAAAAACAAAGCAGGTGATATCACATTACCAGACTTTAAACTTTACTATAAAGCTACAATCATCAAAACAGCTTGGTACTGGTATAAGAACAGGCGTATAGAGCAATGGAATAGAATTGAGATTCCAGAAGTGAAACCTCAATTTCTCAACCAGCTCATCTTCGACAAGGCCTCCACCACCTACCACTGGGGAGAGGAGAACCTATTCAGTAAATAGTGCTGGAAAAACTGGCTGACCACATGCAGAAGATTGAAACAGGATCCCTATCTATCCCCATACACAAAAATTAACTTCAAATGGATCAGAGACCTAAATGTAAAACCTCAAACCATAAGAACCTTAGAAAATGAAGGTCATACCCTTGTGGAAGTTGGAACTGGCATCCAATTCCTGAGCAAAACCTGAAATCCACAGGCCATAAGAGATAAGATAGACAAGTGGGACCTCATTAAACTGACAAGCTTCTGCAAAGCCAAAGAAACCATCAAGAGAGCAGGGAGACAGCCTACAGACTAGGAAAAAGTAGTTGCCAACTCCAGGTCTGACAAAGGCTTACCATCTTGGATCTACAAGGAACTCAAACATGCTGAAAAGAAAAAACAAACCCCATTATAAAATGGGCAAAAGATATGAACAGACACTTCTCAAAGGAAGACATCCAAGCAGCCAGCAGACACATGAAGAAATGTTCAACCTCACTAATCATCAGGGAGACGCAAATCAAAACCACACTGAGATACCACCTAACTCCAGTCAGAATGGCAATTATCAACAACTCAAAAAATAACAGCTGCTGGAGAGGGTGTGACGAAAAGGGAACACTTCTACACTGTTGGTAGGAGTGTAAACTAGTGCAACCTCTGTGGAAAGCAGTGTGGCGATTCCTAAAATCTCTAAATATCAACCTCCCATATGACCCCGCAATCCCCCTACTGGGAATATACCCTGAAGAACTCAAATGACTCTATCAAAAAGAGACCTGCACACAAATGTTTATCACAGCATTGTTCACAATAGCAAGAACCTGGAACCAACCAAGCTGTCCATCAAAAGAGGACTGGATTTTAAAAATGTGGTACATATACACAATGGAATACTATGCAACCATAAAAAAGAATAAAATCATGAATTTCGCTGCCACCTGGATGGAACTAGAGTCAATAATACTGAGTGATGTCTCACAGAAACAAAGATCTGAGTATCACATGTTCTCACTCTTATAGTGGACCTTGAACATCCACCGTAATACTATAAAAAAAAAAGACTGACAGTGGTGGGAAACTATGGGGGAGGGAGGGGAAGGGAGGTGGGATTAACAGTAGTCAATATCTGTCTGGGAACGAGGAGACACCCCTTATCAATAAGGGTGCCTGAACAAAGCATATTTGTATACCTAACCCTAAACTGTACCTCACAATATCAAAATTAAACATATTTATTTTTAAAAGAATACAAATTGTATATACAACATGATTTTAAATTTTCTTTTTCTTTTTTTTCAGTGAACCAACAATATTAAATGAGGTTTCTTAATTATCCAAAACAAAAACTAAAATTAAAAAACTGAAAAATTTAGCTTAACTAAAAATTAAATCATGGTTATCAAAAGACATCAAAAAAGTGAAAAGATAGGTCACAAGCAGAGTAATGAAGTATATATGGAACAAACTGAATAATTAGGTTTGTAAAACTTTAAATCAACAAAGAATCCAAAAAATATATAATATATTTACATATACCTATATATACATACTAATATAGAATATAAATATATAAGTATATATATTTAACACTTCTAAGACTCAATAAGAAAAAGACAATCAGCCTCCAAACAGCAAAAGAAATGAACAGATATTTCACAGAAGAGAAAGCTCAAATGATTTTATACACAAGAGGTCCTAAAATACATGAGAATATGTTCGATCTCACTAATAATCAGAAAAGTGCAACTTTAAAACATTATGAGAAATCATTTTACACCAGTAAGGGAGGAAACCTTTTAAAAGTCAGACAACAGCATATGTGGCAAGCTGCTTAGCAATGGGAACTCTTATTCATTGCTGGTAGAAGCAGAACTCTGTTCATTCACTTCAGAAAATAGTTTGGCTTTCCCTATAAACTTCATCATGTACATGGACCACAACCCAGCAAATTCATTAGTGTGTCTAGGATCTAGATAAATTGCTGCACTCTAGGCAAATTCTTGCACATGTTAGCCAGGGATATGTACAATAGTGTTTATAGAAATTCTGTTCATAATAGAAAAAACTGGAAATAGCTCGAATATCCATCAACATTAGAAAGAGTAAGCAAATTGTGTCAAAGTCTTATAGTGGAATACTGTAATGCAATAAAAATGAATGACCTATAACTATATGCAGCAATATGAATGTATTATGCAAAACATGATTTGAGTGAAAGAATAAAGTTACAAGGCAAATATATCATTTAACTGTATTTATATAAAATTCAAACCCTGGCAAAAATAAGTAATGTACCACTTAGAGTCTAGAGACAGGTATAAAACCTCCAAAGAAAGCAAGGAAATGACCAGTATATAATTCAGGGTATTTAATGGTCACTGCTTGGAGAGGAAAGAGTTTCCGTCAGTATGTGGCATATGAAACTCTCTGAAGGACAGTAATGCTCGATCTTGCAAACTTGGTGGTCTGCACCTGGTGTCCATTTTTGCCTGTTCATGTGTGCATGTTCATCTGCATTCAATATTTTCATGTACATTACATTTTTATTTTTATTTTTTTATTTGAGGTCTCTGTCACCCAGGTTGGAGTGTAGTGGTACAATCATGGCTCACCACAACCTCGCCCTGCTGGTCTCCAGCAATCCCCTTGTTTCAGCCTCCCAAAGTGTTGGGATTACAGGCATGAGCCACTGTGTCCAGCCTACTTTTTTAATTTAAAAACTGCAGGTTCTAAGGACCCCAAACTAGATATGTAAATTCAATATCTTAGGATGAATCCAGGAGAACTGAATTGTTATCAAGTGCCCATAGAAATTTTGATCAAAGTAGTCTGAGGACCACCTTTTGAATATCTATATTATTTCCATAGTTTAAACTCTTTACTCTTGTTAATTGGCATTTTCAAAAGAGCTACAACATTATTTTTTTAGATTGAAAAATATGGTTTATTTAGAAAGTAGATTGGCGAGCAAAAGAAAAGGGGGATCCTCTTCCCTCAGATTAAGGAGGAGGCCAAAGCTTACATAGAAGTATGACGCAAGCTACAACATTATTAAAGGAGGCAGTTTATAATAAATAAACACACAACCTTCCAATTCCAGAAACTACACCTTTACTATACAAAAAAACCTAAATATTTACAAAAGAAAATCAAAAGAAGTTGCATTTCTAGATAACATTGAGAAAGTGACACAAGTCTGATGAACAAACAACATCACAAAACGTCTCCATACCATGCCAGTACCATACAGAGAAATCCAGTCAACTATTATACCACAGGGTGAGGTATTTAGTACCTGAAAGTCAACCCAGTGCTCTCCTTGTTTATTATTTGCCTATAAAAATATAAAACGCTTGCATCTTTACAAAACATGAAATTATTGTCAATAAATTTTATAGAAAATAAATTGTGTAAAAGGAAATACAATATCAGAAAAATGACAAAAGAGAGCTGTCCATCAATGTTAAAGTTAAATTTTCCTAAATGCATTAAATTATACATTCAGTCCAAGCAACACTGTTTATTTTAACAATCTGATTGTAGAGTATTGCTCTTTCAAGCAGTCTTGCTGTGGCATCATCTTATTGTACAAATGTACAGATTATGTTCCCGTATTTACACATCAAGAAAGGCTTCCAGTCACCTTGTCTCAATGGCAGTGACTCAGTACATAGGTGGCCATTTCTTTCTATGGTCAACCCAACTGGGGGAGTCTCAGCTCTCGGCTCATTGCTTTTCTCATGGAATGATGAGCAGTATTAAGGATCTGGACTCATGCATAGTGTCTCTGGTTGAAGACATCAAGGCTTGGCTACACTTTTGACTTCTGTGCATCTACCAGACTGTATGACCCTTTCATGTTGGCCTTTCTTGCAAAGTAAATGATCATTCCGATGGCAGGTATGATTAAGGAGGAGGTACAGTAGAGCATGAGAAGTTCGGGAGAAAAATAGTCCTTGTTATTTTCTCTTCCTGGAAAATAACAAAATGGATGATGCAATTAGTGTCTAGTACAAAAAGAAATCATTTAATACTAATAGTTATGATACATGCTTTAATCTAACAGTACAATTAGTTCTCTTACAAAAGTGAGTCAAGCAGTGTTGAGAGTCACCAGGACACAATATACACATTTCTCTGGATTATCCAAATGATTAGTGTTTGCTACAGTCATGATGGATCTAAAGATGATCCATCATGACCGTAGCAATCTATTTGATGGATGCAAATAGATTCAGGTTCAGTTGTAGAACAGAAGGGAGGGTATGACTTTTTAGGGCTCCTTTAACAAGAACAGGAATTGGAACGGGGCTTTGGGAAACAGAAAATGTCGACTAACGAACTGTGAGTCTGATCACCACAAGCTGAAATGACTCACGAGTTCTCCAAGAAAATCCTTACAACATGTAGAGGGTGGCCATTATGGCCAAATATCACAAATAAGATAGCAAGAGAAAAAATTCTTGCCAATGGCTTTTTCAGAAAGATTCAGAAAATCGTATGCTTTGTGTGTCTGAAACAGGGCATCTTAATAAGCTATTCTTTTTTTAGCCTTTGTATTACCTTTTGATAAACTGAATTTTTGATAGTACTATGTTTCAGCTTAATGTTACTCAGAGAGGCATTATCTGATCCACACGCTCCCTGTCTAAATTAAGCACCTCAGCATACCCTCAAAACTTACTACACTTTTTCTTCATGGCCCTTATCACAGTTTGTCATTAAACATTTGTTCATGTGATTATCAAATGTGGTTGTCTCCTCCAACTGTATACTACATAAACACTTGTATGTCTATTTCTTTTGGGTCTTTCATTGGTTAGCCAGCATCTGACTTACTGTTTGGTAATCATCCTCTCAATATTTTTTGAACACAAATGTATTTTTTCCTTTCTACACTGTGTCATTTTGCCATTTAGCTATAAATGGAGTGCAGACGGTAACCATGTAAAGAACTTTAAAATCAGTACTCTAATATGATTTTTTAAAAATAATGTGACAGCTGCAATGCCATTTAACATCTTAACCTTATAAAAACATCTGAAGATGATAGTAAGCCATTTACTGGAGACTTGCTTCTGTTATGCTTTGCACAGCTTTGTGTGACCTCACAAGTATTAAGTTTCACTAAGTGGTATATATGTTGCCTCCATTCTGGCAGAAATAAGTGATCTGAATTTGATGGTGACCACATTCCTTCCAGAGTTCTCTAATCACTGGAGATCAAACAAGTAAAAAAAAAATCAGTCTTACCAGATGATGTGAAGTCATTTTTTCCTCAAATTACTGAAGAAATAACACTTCACCCTAAGCATAATGCTAATTGCCTCATATATCTACTTTCCCTAGCTAGAGTTAAGTCAAAGTATAAGGGTAATAGTTGAATGGGATGTATGTCATCATAATTATGGTCAGTATTAATAACATGGTGAGCAATGGTATTTTCATTTATTTTCCAAAAAATTATTTTTATATTTTTAGAGACAGGGTCTTTCTCTGTTGCCCAGGCTGGCATACAGTGGCATAATCATAGCTCGCTGCAACCTCAAACTCCTGGGCTTGAGTGATTCTCTTGTTTTGGCCTCCCAAAGTGCTAGGATTACAGGCGTGATTTCTATTACAGGCCAGTATTTCTATTCCTATTGTTTTCTTTTAAATTTAATACATATTATCTTTTTCCTTTCAATTTTCCCTTCAGACACCTTCAACAAAACACAAATTTGCTGCTGAGTCATTGCCAGGGCAACCTTCCAATACAATTTTCTACTAGTTGTACAAACACTGAATATCTTAAACACTCCTGACCATTTCTGTCAATGGAATGCATTCAAGCCAAACAAAACAAAACAAACAAACCCAGCCAAATACAAAGGAAACCTAATTCAAAATACCCAGGAAAATGTCAACATTTTGTATCTCCATTCATATCTAGATATTTAAAACTATCTTCAGTTTGAGGCCATGAATTTCAAACTGAGTGCTTAATAATCTTTGTTCATTTAAATAAAGAGTAAAAAGTGGCAACTATTTATATGGCTAAAAAAACAAATAGAAAAGACAATAATGTGTGAGAAAGCGTTTTTTAAAAAGTGGAGAAGCAGCTTTGATGTGTCTTTAAAAGAGAACAATTAGTTACAAACAATTACAGAAACGTTAGAAGACCAATTTCCTGGGCTAGGCTTGATGAATGGTGGCCCCAAATAATTAAAGAACATAAGAATGAATAACCTACTCATAACTGAGAGCTCAATTCTTCCAGAATCATCCCCAACCTCATTAGAAGCACTGATTACATACACCCCTGTATCATTTTGAGTGACGTGATACAGAGTGAATGTTCCATCCTTTGAACACATAGTGACTTCCTTGGCCAGATCGACTCTTTTCAGGATAATCATTGCAGGTGGATGACTAAACATTTTGCATGTAATTGTGACATTTTCCCCTTCTTTAACGTTTCTAGATGGATGTACTGATATTACCATGTTTCGAGGCGGTACTGTGAAGACAGAAAACATATGGTAATTCTTGCAATTTGAGAAGCTTGGCCAGATGAGTAGAATTTGTACCTGGTTTCTGAGCTAGGTTTGACTATCCTCTACATTGTCCAGTGGATGCTAACTCTGGCAACCAAGTGCCAGACCTCTTAAGACATGGCATTTGTTTGCAATCCTGTTTGCAATCCAGCACCAAGTATGGCTTCCAAAACATAGTAGCAGCTCATTAGCATGCAAGAAGTGTGAGACTGATTAGCTGAGGCGGACTATCCTGCTTACACCAGTGAGATCAACAGATTCCACAGACTGTGCATTCACAAGAGGGGTGAAGTGATTAAGGGGCCCTGAGGCTTCTCCAGTGAGGATGCTGCCCCTCCTTCTCTCTCCATCAGAATAGAGGAAGCTGGCAACAGGCTTGGAATTTTAATGAGGCTTTTCCATAGTGTAGAGATTTTTAAAATTTTGTTCAGGATCAAGATTGCTACTCCCAATCATTACCCTGAAAAGAGTCAATTCAGAAAACACATAGTTACTCTATTTTTAGAAAACAGAGTTCCCTTCTGGTGGCAAAGAAGAGAGTCTGGATAGGACTCTTCTTTTCCTGTGTGCCAATTCTATATCTTTAGTTTCCTTACAAGCTCCCAGGGAAAGGTTTTGAAAATATAATTAAACACTTAACAAATGCAAGCCTTCCGAGATGACTGATGAATTTTAAACTCTGAAGAAAGCAAATGGGAATTCCGCATTCACCAGTGATGAATGTCCACTTCCTGGCTAAACGCTACAAGACAGAGCAGCTGTGCTTGATCATTTCAAGAAACCTTAAGAAATAACCACAATCAACGTGAAATCCAGCTCCATGTTGCCAACTCAGTCATTGGATACTAAAAATTCTTCATAATCCATGGAACCTCTAAATTATTATAAAATAAAATTTTTTTTAAAAAAACTAACCTTTGACATCAAGTGTTAAACTCCTTAATTGTGAGCCAGACTTGCTTTTAGATTCACATTCGTACACTCCCGCATCCTCTAGCTGAGCCTTGCGGATGGTGTACATGCCATCGATGGACTTGAGCACTGTGTCTCCCGTCTCTGCCTTTTTCTTCAGGATTATCCATGTTTCTGGAACATTTCCACAGGTACAGGAGATAATGACAGTTTCCCCTTCCTTGACACTCTCAGAAGGAAAAGCTGTAAGCTGAATGTCTTTTGGAACAACTGTAAGGAGAATTTAAAAGGTACCTCAAATGGAGTGACATATAAACCGAATCCATGTTAGCTTAATGACATCAACACTAGCTGCCACGAAGCTGTGTGTGCTACCTGTCTGCTAGCCACATTAAGGAGGGCAAGTGAAGAAGCCAGGCATCACTGGGTCATTGGAATTTGCCATGTGTGAAACACTAGATGACGTGTCTCGTGCTTCTCTCAAGTCCCTGAATATAACTCTCTATCCAGTCCTGCACAAAGAATAGGTGTTTACTAAATAGTGGTAGAATTCAAATGTTTTGAAAAAGAAAACTAATTTTTTTGTCACACTATTTTTGCAAGATTTTCCTTGAAGTACAAAGGCCTTTTCAGGCTTCTGAGTTTTGAGCTGGATTCTATGAGATCAAGAACTTAAGCTATGTAAGATGGCCTTCTCACTATTCTCCACAGCATTACTGCCATTTATCCAGTTCCAGGCACTGCACTAAGTGATGTCTCCATCAATGCGACAACCCATGGGGGAGGTACCACATCACCAATTCTTGATTCCTGTTAAGGTCATCTATTGTGTGACTCGATTTGACATTCTTTCCCCACCCAGAGCCAAGGCGTCTATCCTAAAGGTTTTTTATTAAGGTTGTGCGCTGCCCTCCCAAGATTACACCCTTGAAATACAAATCCCACTGAGATGAGATAGCAAGAGAGTCACTACTATCTTAATGGGAATAACACCAGAGGCAGGAAAGGAAATGAACCAAGAGCGCTGGTGAGGAAAAGAACCCCAATGTCTACAAGGGAAGAACTAGGGCAAACCCAGTCACCTCATAACTTTGCTCAAAACAGCCTAAGGCTTCAACCTGCCAACTAGGAAGGGTCTGCTTCTCAGTCTTGGAACTCCATCCTGGAGAGAGGGGACCTAGGTCTGACTTAATCCACTATGGTGGTCCCATGCCATCAGACTGATGAACTGGAGGGCACAATCCCCACAATCCCTAATCTCAGAATTTGCAAATGGTTTAAGTGCCATCTTAGGCTTCTAAGCAAATAAGCATTTTGTGAGATTGTCAACTGAGCTAGATAGAGTGGCTTTAGTCCTGAATAACTTCCAAATACAGACATATCTCTTCCTATTCCTATTTCAACACCGTGATTATTGCCTCACAAGTGTATCTGGAACTTCTAGTACAGTTCCTGAAGCTAATATTTTATTGAGGTTAAAAGGATTTTAGAATAAGGAATTTGTCATGCTTCAGGAGAAAGGACCATTTCAGGAGCTTTTTCCATGTGTAGGAAACATCATGAATTCTTCAAAACCCAATATACCTTTGTCATAAAAAGTTTGTTTTCGTAAAAGACTTTGCTTATAACCAACAACACAGTCAAAAATATATATATATATATATTAGCAATGTGATAACTCATTAATCATACTTTGCTTACCTTGAATAATTAATTCTACTTCTTTTCTGCTTACTCCAGCCTGGTTGATTCCTTCACACACATAAGTACCAGAATCCTCCATTTTTGTAGACACAAAGGTGAGAGTTGCATTCTCAGAAAGAGGCTGTTGGACTCCATTTTTCAGCTGCTTGCTCCACAGGATTTTTGGAGCAGGAAGACCATTGCTAGAGCAAGTCATATTCACAGAACTGCCTTCCTCTAGGATGGAAGATGGGCTGACCAAGACAGTTGTATCTCTGGGAGCAACTAAAAAGGCAGACACATTTGTTAGTGTGAACCTTATACCCTGGGTTCTGAAGAGTTTTAAGAATGTTGTAAAAATGAACTGTGGATTCAGCAGATTAGAACAGTTCATAAACTTTGATAACTACCACAGGAAATACCCTATGGACCTTAGCAGATACAGAATGATAGCCTAGAACACGAACATATCATGGATGCTTTCTAATGGAAGTAAGTTCTGGAGAAAGACTCTTGCTACCAAATGATGATGGGCAGTGACATTATGTATTGCCACATTGGTAGCTTAAACATGACCATGGATTATTTGAATCTTCTACTGGGAAAAGATATGATCTATTTCCACTCCTTGAATCTGGGCTGCCCTTGTGAATCGCTTTGACCAATGGAACATGGAAGAAGTAACACCATCAGACTTCCAACTCCAGGCCTTTATGAGGCTGCTTTTGTTTATACTTTCTTGAAACACTGTACTCTGGTGACTGAAGGCCACCATCCTTGAGGATGACATTACATGAAGAAAGACAGGTCAAGTCATCCCATACATGGCTTCACACATGTGAGTTAAGTCCCCTGAGACCAGTCAGTCCTGTGACCTTACTGAAAATGCACGAGTGAGCTTGGCCAATACCATATGGAGCAGAACAACCACCCAGTTTGCCCACACACACACACACACACACTCCCAGATCACCAACTCTCAGATCCATAAGCCAATACCTGGTTCTTATTTTAAGTTTGGGGAGAGTGATTTATCATAATCATCCTTATTTCTAAATGTCAGTTATTCCTTTTATCCACAGAGATGTTTAACTACCAACCTTGTGTTAACTCTTGCCTTGCAAACACAATAAAGAAACCCATATTAAGGAGTGGATACATCACATATATACTCACCATTGACATAAAGTGTCTGTGTACTCTGCCTTTGTTTGGGTTCAAAATCCATTTCATCAATCTGTAATCTAGCCTGACAAACAAGAACATTTCCGGTATCTTCAGTGGTAGGGATGAAGGTCATTTCCAAGCTTTCGATCTCTAGGTATTTCTTATCCACACCCTCCAAAAAGTCTTTTTTCTTCAGAACAGTCTCCCCCTTGAGTAACTCAATCTCCAACCGGTCCAGAGGGTATACATGAGGGACCTTGCAGCTCACAGTGATGGGGTTCCCATCCACCAGTGGGCCACTCAGCTCGATTTCTGGATCTCTAGGGAATGCTGCAAATGTCAAGCAAAAATGATATTTACATGTAATGTTTAAGGAAAAACTGAGCTCAACTCTATTAAATGCAAAGATCTCAAAATGACAGCTTTAAAGTACCTGGGTGGAATGCGCACCAGTATATACATAATGACATTATGAATGTAAACACAGTTATGACATTAAATATAAATAATATTGGAAACAAAAATACTTTGTACATCAAGTAATCACATAATACATATTTTTTGCTTGTTATTTTTCTCGTGTGTGTGTGTGTGTGTATGTGTGTGTGTGTGTGTGTGTGTGTGTGTATGTGACAGGGTTTTACTTTGAAACCCGAGCTGGAGTGCACAACCTTGACCTACTGGCTCAGGTGATCCTTGGAGTAGTTGGGACTACACCTGGTTAACTTTTGTAATTTTTGTAGAGACAAGGTCTCACTATGTTGCCCATGCTGGTCTGGAACTCCTGGGCTCAAGCGATCCTCCTGTCTCAGTCTCCCAACATGCTGGGATTCCAGGCATGAGCCACCATGCCTGGCTTATTTTTCTCTTCTTAATGATACAATCTTGTTGCTACCATGGCCTGATCTTTTCTAGGTACACATCAGTTTCCACCATCTTATTTTGTAACTACATACTTTATTTATTTTTTTTTTTTATTTTTTTTTTTTGAGTTGGAGTCTCACTCTGTCACCCAGACTGGAGTGCAGTGGCCACTCCCGGCCACCGCAGCCTCGACCTGCTGGGCTCCAGTGATCCTTCCGCCTCAGCCTTCCAAGTAGCTGGAATGACAGGCATGCGCTACCACGCCCGGCTGATTTTTTGATTTATTGTAGAGATGAGATCTCGCTGCCCAGGCGGGTCTCGAACCCGTGGGCTCAGGCAATCCACTCACCTCAGCCTCCCAAAGGCACGGGATTACAGGCTGAGCCACCGAGCCCGGCTAACTACATACTTTAAATGTTTTAAATATTTGCCATGTGGTACTGAATACTTAAGAGTAAACCAGTTCCTTAAACTTCATGTTCTCAATCTTCAAAGCAGTTGAGGGAAACTGTTGGGGGGGGGCACACCTCATCAACAAGAGTACCTGTATAATCAACATTTTTATACCTAACCCTGATTTGTACTCCACATCTTAAAACAAAACAAAACAAAAACCAAAAAAAGAGCAGCTGGGTGAAATGGGTGTTGTTTAACTTAATTTACAGCTAGGAAAACTGAAATGTCTAGAGGCTGAGGCCTTCTTCATAGATTGTACCTCGCAAGACACCGAGCTGAGCTCTGAATCCAGGTTTCTCTGCCCTCAGAGCCCAGGCTTGGTGTCTCAGAGCTGTACAGCCCCTTAGAATCAAACAAGACAAACAGCACTTCTCAACTTAGACACCTTAAATTCTAGCGACGAAAATGTAAGCAGCAAGCTTTAACTATTTCTCAGATAATACTTGTAATTAAGAAAGAAACTGTCTTAATTGTGTTATTTAGGACCCAATTTAAGAGATTTAGATTCTAAATAATAACATTTATAGTATCTCCCATGCAAATCAATAAAAATGAGGCTAAAAGAGTTATCAAAGACAAAAGTAATGTGTATTTACTTTTTTCTTAAGCAAAATGCCATTCAAGTGATACATTCTCAAATATTTCCATATTGCAACACAACTTCGCGGCTGGTTCTCATTTCTGCTGGGAATGTGCCTACACAGCAGATCGTGGACCCTGGGTCATATAATAATGCAAATAAAATTTATCCTCCCCTGGAGAGATTCAAATCCCGTTACAGGCCCACTCCAGCTCACTTTGAACAACATTCTGATGGCTAACACAAGTTTGGGCAGGATTTCTGGTGGAAAATCTCTACAATATGTTCTCTTGAGTTCCACTGAATTAAACAAGGCAGAATAACTCCCTAAAAAAAAAACTTTTGTGGCCACTTTGCATATTTCATCCCTCTTTTGTTTTGAACTGAGGAGTTCCAGCAATGTCAAATTCATAGAGTTGAGGTTGTAAAGAATTTCTATTAAAGGTGACAAGAAGTGCAAGAAAAAATGTCACCCAGGTGTACAGTGCAAATCAGCACTAAAGTCTAGTCTGCCTCCTGACTCTGCTTGGCCCCAGTCATGCCCTGCGTCTCCATCTCCAGCTGACTCCATATCGCTACTTTTGACTTTCCCCTGCTTCCTATTGCCTCATTGTCTTCCCATCCTACAGATCAACTTTCCAAATGTGCCTTTAAAACTGTGGGTTCAGCCGGGCTCGGTGGCTCAACCTGTAATCCCGCGCCTTTGGGAGGCTGAGGTGAGTGAATTGCCTGAGCCCGCGGGTTCGAGACCCGCCTGGGCAGCGAGACCTCATCTCTACAATAAATCAAAAAATCAGCCGGGCGTGGTAGTGCACGCCTGTAATTCCAGCTACTCGGAAGACTGAGGCGGAAGGATTGCCGGAGCCCAGCAGGTCGAGTCTGCGGTAGAGCGGCCAGTGCACTCCAGTATGGGCGACAGAGTGAGACTCCAACTCAAAAAAAACAAAAAAAACTGTGGGTTCAGGTCTCTTCCCCTACTGGACAGTTAAGCAGTAGTCGCCCTCACCCAGTCATCTGAGCAGACACTGACTCCCAGCACACCCCCTCACAACCCCCACCACCTCAGGGAGCATTGAGTGTGTTTGAGTGCATGATGAGAAAGTGTGGACAAGACACAAACTAGGGATCATGGGTGCTGGGTACATGTATGATACACACTTGAGATTTAGGCCAATGATGCTGCATGGAACCCTTCTAGTTCAGAGGCTTAAGAGCTATTCACAATGCTCAATTCCCTTTCTAAACATATGGATTTCCTTGCTTATCACGGCCTTGCATTCTTTTTCTTCCAAAGGAATTGAAAAAGTTAAAAGAAAGAAAGAAAGAAAGAAAGAAAGAAAGAAAGAAAGAAAGAAAGAAAGAAAGAAAGAAAGAAAGAAAGAAAGAAAGGAAGAAAGAAAGAAAGAAATCAGTAAACAGTTCTGCAAACCACTCACAGTAGAGCGCCACCTGGATGCCCTTCTCCAGTTTCTTGCGTCCGCAGGTCACAGTGCACAGGTAAGAATGCTCGTTCTCCACGCCCACAGGGCTCAGGGTCAGCGTGGACTCGGTCCCCTCACTCCTCACCTTCCCACTCAGAGGGCTGTCTATCTGGGTTCTCCAGGAGAAAGATGGGGACTCGCAGCCCATGACGCCACATGTCAACACCACGGAGCCGCCGATCTGAGCAGCAATCTGGGGCCCCGGAGAGATCTCGACGCTAAATGGTTTCTCTGAGGGCGGGGAAGAGAGAACAAGGTAGAAAAGAAGGTAAGATTTTTTTCTTCTGTCATCATATTTGTGCTGATCTTTATTCTTTCTGAACTCTTTTCAGCTAATATCTGTGCCGGAAGCAGTTACTTTTCTCATCTGGGGATTATTTAAGAATGCATCCATGATCTGTCGATTCATTCATTTAACTGAAAGAATGTAGATAAAAATGAGCCGAGAGAGGTTGGCAACTTTTCATAGCAATAATCCAGTGTCTGCTCAAATGCAGTTTGTCAAATCACCACGAGAGTGGACAAATAATGTAAGTGACTTTTGTGTGCCAAGCAATTACGTAAATTGCTTTATATATATTATCTCATTTAGTCCTCACAACCATTTCATGAACTGGTCCTATTATTTCTTCTCTGCCTTCTTCTTCTTCTGCTTCTACTCTTTCTCTTTTTCCTTCTCCTCTTTCTCCTTGAGGAAATGTAGGTTCAGAAATTCTAAATAACTTTCCCCTGCCTGCATGTGGCAAAATTAGAATTTGATGCTGGGAGATCTGACTCAAGATCCCAGCTTGCAGTTGTTAGAACAACTAAACCAAGTCATCTTCATATGGAGGCAAAAAAGATACAAAAGAGGTACTGTAGAAAAACTACCAAAAAAAAAGTCTTCTAATTGGATACAATATCCATAATGGACCAACACTTAGGGCTTCTGTTTCAATGATACAATGTTATACCATTGAAAGTCACACAGAATCACATGGCAAGTAAAGCCAAAATCTAAGCATTAAAGTGATACATAGGTAATTTCCAAAATCTGGTTCATGCAATGTGAAAATACTTAACAATTAGTTCAGAAGCAGAAAGCTGAGATCTGAGGTCAAACGCCAAAGTCTCAAATACCCAGGAATGCTCTTTGGCCATCAGTCCTATCTCTACTGGGCAACAGGCTTCTTTTGGATGACCGTTGCCTAGAGAGAAATGGAAGTTCAAATCTTGACTCCATTTCCCTGAAGAAACTGGAAGAGGTTGAGCAACTCACGAAGCAACAGATGAGACTCCAGAAAATCACCAAAATCCTCCTTGTAAATAGCAGACTGGAGATAGAAGAACCAAATCTCAATATATAAATAATCCAAGTATACTGCACTTTGCATGGTTCTCATCTGCGCCAGAAGTTATTTTTCTCAAATTGCTTCATCTAATTTGTGACAGCTTAATATTTTCTAAAGAAGACTCTCCTTGAATTACCTTAATAAACTGACATGCAGCTAGATGTTGAGAGATCATTCACAACAATAACCAGAGTTCCCAAATTCCTTATATGCCAGTGTGAGAAGGAGGAACCTTAAAACAAATCCACTCCCTTCCTGTGAGCATTTCTCAGATCATTCTTTAGTGGGGCTGCATAGATGACCATGTGAACTTGCAGCTTCTGGGGAAGGAACTCCTTTAGGTGTAAGGGAATGAGAAAATGTCGGTAAAAGTTTCAGTTAGACAGGAGGGATACTTTTTTTGAGATCTATTGTATGACATGATGACTAGTTAATAATAATAATAATAATATATTATTATTATATATTTAAAAATAGCTTGAGGCCAGGCACAGTGGCTAAAGTCGGTAATCTCAGTACTTTGAGAGGCTGAGGTGAGGGGATTGCCTGAGCCCATAGGTTTGAGAACAACCTGGGCAACTTGGCAAGACTGCATCTCTACAATAAATCAAAAACTAGCCAGGCATGGTAACGCACACCTGTAGTTCTGGCTACTTGGAAAGCTGAAGTGGAAGGATCGCTTGAGCCCAGCGGGTCGACACTGGGGTGGCTGTGAGCATGCCACTGCACTCCAGCCTGAGTGATGGAATGAGATGCCAACTCAAAAAAAAACCTAAAAAGTTAATTTCAAATTTCTCACCATAAAAAATGTTCAGTGGAGTGAGGGAGATGTTAGTTGATTTAATCCTTCCACACTGTAAACATTACATTGAGCCCTGTAAATGTATACCATCATGTCAATTAAAAATAATATTAATTTTAAAAATAAACAATAAATACAGTCAGTTATAATTGAAAAAGTATAGGATTTTAGATTGAAATGAACCTTATTAAAATCATAGTAAATGCAACTAAAGAGCTATTTGATCCTAGACAAATTGAGAACTATGTTGAGCTGGAGTTTTTTAGTCTGTCTCATGGTGATGAGATAATATATATAAAGTAGAATCCTGGAAAATATTAGATGCGCAATCAACAGGTGGTACCATTATTCATCTTTGAGACTCCATTCTCTCATCTACAAAATGGATATAAAATACTTACTCTTGGGTTATTTCTTGAAGATTACAGATGGTGTATCATCTAAGAGGTTGCTGTGTTATAATAGCATATAAAGTGAACACATAACTGGTGTCCAGTGAATGCTGTTTTTAAGAGCATCTTGCGATCGTTCCAGTGAGACACAATAAACAAATGCAATGGCAAGAGAGTTGAAGAAGAGAACATATTCTAGGGGTCATTTTGAGGGAAAACTAACAGGATTTGGCAGCATGGAATGGAAACCTGAATTTGGGAGTAATCTACATAAAGCGGTTCAATTCTTGGAAGTCTAGCATGAGAAGAAAGAGAACCAGGTATGCTAACCTGGAAATACCAACATCCAAGGGGCAGGAAGAAGAGAGAGGGCCAGGGAATAAGGTAGTGAAGAAATGATACAAGATGGAACAAACCAGAAACGCAGAGCTATGGACACTCTGGGAAGAAAATCCTCCAACAAGTATAAGTAGGACAGGTAGATATTTGTGCTTTCAGACATGGCAATCAGATGGGCCAAAAGTGAAACTCAGGGAAGCAATGCATGCATTGATGCTGTATCACTGTTGCTCAAATCCCAAGAGCAGCACCATTGTCATTGCTTTTTCACATTTTACTCACCTTGAACAATTAATTCCACCTCTTTTCTGTCTTTCCCAATCAGATTAACTCCTTCACACACATAAATTCCAGAATCTTCCATCCTCATAGCAATTAAGGTGAGAGTTGCATTCCCGGAAAGCAGCTGTAGATTCCCATTGTCTAATTTCTTGCTCCAGAAAATCTCTGGAGCTGGCAGACCCTCACTGGAGCACATCATTGTTACAGAGCCACCCTCTTGCAGACGTGTGGAAGGATTCACAGAAATAACTGTATTCTTGGGTGAAACTGAAAAAGCAAGGCACAACCTCAGTGATTGCTAAACATCATCCCAATCCAACAGCAGTGGGGAATATCTCTCACAGACTATATTCACATTCTTCCACAATTTGGTGAGCTTACTCTGCCAAATTAGTATAAAGAACTGCTGAGTCATTAGAAATAGTCAATGTTGTTTCAGACTAAGGTGACTGAGAGTTTTTGTTGTTGTTTTTGATGTTTTGTGTTTTCAGATGGTCATAGATACTGAAATTAAGAAGGACTGTGTAGCTCAATCTCCCACCTGAGGGCAAGGGTCCCATCTAAGAATCCTTGCCAATTGCTCATTCAAGTCAGTTTCAACATGGTCTCATGAAACAGTCCATTTGGATTTTGGACAGCTCTCATTATGAGAACTTTCTCCCCTATTGAAGTCAAATCTTCCTCTTTGTAACTTTGACAAACTTAAACACACTGTTCATAGTTCACCTCTCAGCTGTTACAGATGGAACCAAACCACCCTTAACACAGCTGTCTTTCAAGTACTTAATGAGCGTTCTCTTTCCCAGATTTTGTATTCTCCAGGAAAAATATCCCCTATCTTTACTATTCTTCTCAAAATATCATTAAAAGTCTTTCAACTCATTCTCTCTTGGCTAAATAAGACAATATTCCTTTTAAATGTCATACCCAGAGCAGAGCACAGCAACATAGTCTAGAACAGAGCACAGTGAGCCCACTCATGCAATTCTGGGACAACAAAATGCCCTCAAATCCCCTAGTAGTCTCAGGAAGATGAGAGGCAATCAAACGCAGACACACACACAAATAAGTGCTCATCTTGGCAAGTTTCTACACCTGTGCAACTAGTATTTCAAGGTATAAGAGTTTACAAAAACAAGATTAAAAACATCTTATTATTTGGGCCTTTTTCCTACTACTGTAAGCCCCCTACATACAAACCTTCAAGTTGCCAGTTTTCAAAGATGCAGACGTGTGCTCACATGTCCAGTCACGTAAGTTTGTTCATGGACTGGCATACGTTGTCATGTGTGTGCAACCTCTATGCTTCTGTGTACTTTACTGTATAGTGCTGTTTTTTTAAATGTATCATTTGTGTGAAAAATATCATAAGCCTGTTACAGTACAGTACTATTTAGCTAATTGTGTTAGTTGGACACCTGGGCTGACTTTGTTGGACTTATGAACAAATTGTATTTACAAATGCACTCTCAGAACATAAATTGATTGTATGTAGGGGACTTATTGCACCCAATCAAGTGTTATTATTATCTCCCTTTGACAGGAATTAACTAACCCAAGCTCATACAGTTAATAGAGGCAGAAATTAAGTTCAAGTCTTATCTGAACCCAGTGTTCTTTTCATTAAACTATGTTATTGGCAAATGTTCTCAAGGAATAAAAATGGAGTAAAAGTTATACACAAGTTTCTTGTTGACTTGGTAGCTAAGTGTATTGCTATATACATCCAAGACTGCATTCCCATAGAGACCGGCCCACATTGCACAAGCACTTACTGTAGACTTGCATTACTTTTGTAGTTTCCCTTTCTTTGGGCACAGAGTCCATTTCATAAATGTTTAATCTGGCTCGACAAACAAGAACTTCTCCAATATCTTCAATGACAGGAGTAAAGGTTACTTCCAAACTCTTGATTTCCAGGGACTTCCTGTCTACATCATCCAGAAACTCTTGATTCTTCATGAGATGATTTCCTTTCAGTAAATCCATCTCTAACCTGTCAAACGGGTACACGTCAGGCACCAAGCACTTGACAGTGATCGGCTTCCCAGCCTCCAGAGGGCCACTGAGATGAATCTCTGGATCCTTAGGAAAAGCTGCAAAGGCCAAACAAAGACATGAGTGGGCTCTATGCTCCCGTTTTATAAGGTCTCTTACTGTTTTAACACAATGCAAATCAAGTCAGACATTCTTGTGAGTACAGTCTTAATACAGCAGAATTGTTGAAATAGCCTTTCATGATTTGAGAGTTGGTTTAAGGAGCAATAATTAGAATCAACTATCTTTTAGAGGATTTTACAGTTCTGATTCTGTATATATTCAGAGTTACATGTTATTGAAGCAAGATAAGGAAGAAAAAAACCGATGTTTATTTAAACATACATGTGCCTGTCACTGTGCTATAGGTTGAATATAATGACTTCATTTTATCTTCATCATGACCCTAAGAGAAAGAGACTGCATTTCATGGATAAGAAGAAAATTTGGACTTAGTATATTTGCATAATTTGTCTGAGGTCACATGATTAGTAGATTAGAAAGCCAGGATTTAAACTCAGGATTTCTGTTATTCTGTATTGCTCCTGCAGATTTGCATGATATAATATCACCTTTTTTAAAAATTTTAGTCAGGGTAGATATATTTCCCCTTGACAGGTAATGACTGTAAGGCTCAGAATGTTACTGCAAAGAATAGTCATTGGGCAAGATAGGCTAACTAATGAAAAGACCAACTTCAAATAACTAGCTTCTGAAAATGGTGTCTCGGGTAGGAATTCAACCACCAGAAAGGTATGCCTGTGCAATCTTTATGTTCTAGAAGCCAGATCTGCCTCCAGGCCTGCCTAACTCAAACTCCCAAACAGTACTCCATGGAACCTTCTAGTACAAGGAAGACACTAGATTCCGGTTAGCCATTGCCACCTTTACATGGGTTACTTTTTCATTACATACTGTCATGAGAGCAACACATCAGTGGATTCAAGACTATGAAGTAAAAAGAATACAAAGGTCTCAACTCTATAAAATGTTACAATCGAATGTGGAATTGAGACAGAACTGTTAAACACAAGGAGAAACCGACACTCTTGGAGAAAAACCTGGGGCAAGAGAATTAAAGACAGAAGGGTCTTCATTTCTCTCTTTTAAGTTGTCAACTTTTTGGTACTTGAGGGCAAAAGACAAAGGAAATGGAAATGCTTCGTTATGTGAAGAAATATGGTATCTTTCATTTTTCCACCAACAAATTCTGTCCCTCATATTTTGTAAGAAATGTGCCTATCATCCACACAGTTTGATGCCAGATGATATAAGAACCTGCTATTTTCCCCCGTATTGACATGAGAGGACCTTTCAAGGGGAGCAGAGGGTTGCACAGATGTAAGCTGTGCACGTACAAGCAGCGTAATTGAAAACAGTCAGCCTCACACAATTTCCTGGGAAGTTTTAGCAACACAAGGAGTTTGTGAAAGAATCAATTGAGGTTACTGGGCAAAGCTGGGTTCCGGTAACAGTAGAAAGGAACCAAAATAATTATAGGCAAATGAGGTCTTCATGAAGAAATTACCATAAATGAGTTCAGTTCTTTTTAGAAACAGAGGCCATCAGTAACCAAAGGCCAGTGGTTTATGCCAGTTTAACTTTTTACTCCTCTTGCTAACTTCATTTGCTGATTTGAGAATGGAATGGGATGCATTTGGGTAGGCTGGCAAACTAGGGGGGTATTTATTCACATTCATGAGGCAAATTTAATTCATTATAGAAATATGTCTGGAGTTGAGCACAAGGGCTTCGTGGCACCAAAAATAAAAATAAAAAATCCTAAATGTATTGACATCAAAATCAAATGAGTGAAACATTTGCAGATTTTAAAATTATTTCTAAGAAGATAAATTTATGCTAAAGTCTATTACTAATTATAGATCTTCTACTTAATCTTTAGTTTTAAGCACCAAATTAAACAGCAATAAATGAACAGAAATTTATTCCCAAAGGATGTCATTTATAAATCATAAAGATGCATCGACAGGTACACATGTAAGGATATCATCCCACATTTTTTAAGAAAAAGTTTAAAAAGTTAAAAACCGTAGCGATTTTTCTTTCATAGCTAAGGAAACTGGAGCCCAAAGAGTTCAAGTCTTACATTATGCATGGCCACCATGATGTTGGCAGGGATGGAAACAGAGGCCAAGATTTGGAGTCCAATCTCAACTGTTTCTAACTTTCCTGATGCCACGTGTTCTAACTGGCCAAGGATCTGTACATGATCCTTTTCCTTTTAAAAATCTTTTTTAAAACTATCCTTTAAAAAACTGCTTTAAAGCAAAATCAACAGAAAACCAAAGATTCTTTGATGTACTCACAGTAGATTTCCACTTGGATTTCTTTCTCCAGCTTCCTAGATCCGCACATGGCTGTGCACAAGTAAGAATGTTCGTTCTCAAAATGCACAGGATCCATGGTCAGTATGGACTTGGTCCCCTCATTCCTCAACTTCCCGTTCAGCGGACTGTCTATCTGGGTTCTCCAGGAGAAAGAGGGGGACTCGCAGCCCGTGGTGCTGCAGGTCAGTGAGACAGAGTCACCAATCTGAGCGAGCAATCTGGACTCAGGGGTGGTCTCGATTTTAAAAGCTTGAGCTGCAAAAGCAAAAAAGAGAAAAGCAAACTTATCACTGCATTGTCTAGCATGCTACTCCCTCTTCTCTTTTCTAGTATAATGTCCAAAATATGACATTATAGTTCTCTTTCCTGAACTGCTTCAAACTAACTGAAGGAAACCAGAAAGCACTGAAGTCATTGCCAAAGAAGGTGTTGGAATTGTCTTACTCAAGAGAATTCTCAGTTTGACCTTGATACCCATTTATCAAAGTTGTTTTGTTATTTGCTAAGTTTGAACTTGGCATTACATAGAGGAAAACAAAGAGATAGATTTACTAGAGATAGAATCCAAATTACTCATTTGATTTTGGAAAGAAATTACTAAAAAACATCAATTTGCAGCTCTAATTATGACAGTCTAATCGTATACAGCAAAACCCAGTAGCACATTAAAAGTTAGGTTACATTAACTTTTCCCACTGTTTAAAATCCTAATGCCTTTCTTCACTACACAGCAAAACTGACTGAAGCTAAAACCAGGGCTAAAAAGGAATGCCAGCATTTGAAACAGATTGAGGAGAACTTACAGGCTACAAACACTGTCCAAAGTATGTTTGTGGCTCCAAAGATCACGACCATCTTCCCAGGCATTTTAAGTTGCTGCTGTGATGAGAAAATAATGGTCCCCAAAACTTTGCTTCTGTCCCGCCTGAAAGTGCCTGGGAAGAGTCTTCAGTTCCTAAAGCCAGTGAGGCTGAATGAGCAGTGAAATAGAAAGTCTGCTCTTTATAAAGGGGCTCCTTCAGAGGTAGAGGGAAATCCCTTCAAGGGGAAACCCGGAGCAGAGCCAGGGAAAAGTGTAACTGACACCCAGCCAAGTTCCAATATTAACCCCTTCTGTGGCTCTCACTGCTGAAACCAGTCTGTCCTGGGAAAATACGACACTTCCAAGACTACAAAATACAGGTTTTCCCTCACCATCTGTTTTAAAAGGCTGTCTTTACTAAAAGGATATACATGCTTATTGCAAGCACGTGTGCGCGTGCACACATACACACACACAGAGAGAGAGAGAGAGAGAGAGAGAGAGAAAGAGAGAGAGAGAGAGAGAGAGAGAGAGATTGAGATTGAATACTCTGGTTTTCAAACTGGATAAATAACCACTATGTCACGTGAACTACTATTCTCCATTAAGAAAAGAGGTTTAATTTTCTCTTAAAAGAAAAAGGAAAAGGTTCTTTCTTTTGATTAGTCACTGTTTACAAAAAGAGACAACATAACTTCTTAGTTTTACATTTTTTATTGATAAAAGCAGTTCTTTTGACATTCACTTTTTGAAATGATTTATTTGCAGTAGAAAGTAAAGGAAAGCAACTGAATATTACTGCCAAAACAAGGGAAATAATTCTTCTCTTTTACTTCAGAAAAGTCACCACCTCGGGTTGAATTGCTAGATAATGGGAAGTCTTTTACAGACTTAGATGCAAATATATGAAGCTCATCTGAAGTGGCAAATCTCTTGGGTTGTAGTATTTAACCACACACCCAGTTGTACCCTCAAAAATAATTTGTTTTTGTTATAGGGAAGGGGATAACAGCCAATTTTATGTTATTTTTCCCAGTGAAATGTCTTTTTAAAAAAAATCTCAACTGACTGGCTAGTCTAGCCTTGCATACACACAGCCGAGTCTTTGCAAAATGCTTGCCTATCAAAAAGAAACCGGAACAGCTACTTCCTTGAATTATATACACGTGGGTCTACCTCCCCCATCAGTTAATCAGTTCCCTTCATGACCGGGAGCAGTTCTTGTTCATCATTGTGTCTACTTTGACAATATCCAATGGGTGAGTACAAAAAAACACCCCGCAATAATGAAGATTATAAATGTGGGGGGAAGACTTCTGAAACACTAGCAATAATATACATACATAACACATGGGAAAAAATTTGGTCCTACAAGAAAATTTCAAAGTTCATAGACACACAGGGATGTGTACAATAAAAAAAAAAAACACCGTACTATGTGACAAAGGTCATGCCTGGAGTCTGGCGTCTACAGCCGTTCCACATGGCTAGAGAGGCTTCTGGAACTCCTCTTGGAGACTGACGTGGCTCCTGCTATGGGACACAGAGAGAAAGAGAGGTGGGAGAAGCTATTCTAGGACTATGGTGATATGTCAGTGTGACTTTACCTACCAGCTATCTAGGGATCGGAAACGTGGGTTCAGTGGAAATTAGCTGGCAGACAAATGACCCAGAGGCCCTTTACAATGTTCTTGTTGTAAGAAGAGGAGATCAGTACCATGAAAGACCACTGCCCAGCTTCATAATGGGTCAAAAAGTTATGATAGAGTTTTAATATGTTCCTCTGAGGCTCAAAGACAAATGTCCAAAGGCTGAAAAATGGAAACCTTCTCACCAAGTCAAGATGAATTAGTCTAGTTCTGAGCTTGGATATGATTCTAAGCTTGGAACATTGGAGGATTGTCTCATCTACTGACTCAACTCCTAAATGAACTTGACAAATATTTGATCAAGTCCCTCGTGATGTCTTTGAGTTGTATGCTATCTAAGGTTCTACCTACTCCTCTCAGGTAGAGTTGAGCACAGTCCCTTCTGTGGCCTCACAATGGTGAATGCATGCCCACCGAGCATCCATCATGTTGCGTTTACCTGTTCATACGTCTATCTTTCCTACTTTTCTAACTCATATGGCTTCACTCTGCTTCATCTCAACATAGCCCAGAATAAAGCATTTATTAAAATTTGGGGGATGCATGAGTGAATAGAGTTGAAGTGTAAGGTTAACAGGTTGAGGCTAACTTGTCTGAACAGAGTATGACTGAGTTTTGTCTTTGAACTTTTCAGTTTGACACTTTTATCAACAACATAGAGCACATGATTATCTAATTCATTCATAATGCAAGACTGGGAAAGAGAGTTAACCTTAATGATAACAGAATCAAGATAAAGAAGATCTCAGAGGATTTGATAATGGTATAGATGATGAGGTAAAACTTAATTGGGATGCATTAAAGCTCAGCACTTAAATGTAAAACATCCAATGCTTGAGCACAGTATGGGAGAGAGTTGACTTGGTCATAATTCCCAGGAAGAGCCTTTGGTGATTTTCATTAACAATAAAATGAACATGAGCCAAAATTTCTATGAGAAAACAAAATAGCTGTGAGAAGTCCAGCTCTCACTCAGAGTGAGTCAACCTTCTAATCAGCTGGGGTCATTATCTCTCAACACTACCCACCCACCACACAATATTGGGAGCAGGGGAACTTATTCGGTGTGTCATTTCTTAAGAAAGAGACTGGCAAAATAGAGGGTGTGCCAAAAAATGTGACAAAAATGGTAGACATCTCTAAAATCCCTCCCTAGTAGGACATATTGAAGGAATAGGGCATAATCTACCTGGAGAAAAGACACCTATAAAGCAAATTCCTTGTTGCTCTGTGCTAATTCAAAAGCTAAAAGTAGGACTCATGGGTGGGCAGTTACTAGAAGGGCCAGGAATGCGTGTGCCCTGTTCATCACTAGAGCTTAGCACTTAACATAGCAGCCAATAAATAGAAGGGCCTCCATAAATCACTATCAAGTAAATAAACACTAACACTAACTTGAAAACTTGATTCAGAACTCTATAGTCGTGAGTTCAAGTCCTGCTACTCCACCTAGTGTTTACAAAACCTTGCATAAGTGTGTATATAGCTTTTCTGAGTAGGTTTACAAATGCTCACAGAGGGATACTAGTACCATTGCAACCAATTCACATGATTTAATAACTATCAAATCAAAACTGATCATGTGAACTCTCCTTAAATAAATATAGTAAAGTGTTATCTAAATGGTATGTAGTAGGATACAAGCATACTAAGCTCGTTATAGAGAAGGACTTTCCAGTTATGAAATCTTTTCAACAATGCAACGAATCCCCATGAGAATTCACCAACTACTAGTCACTGAAGTATTCAAGCAAAGGTTGGATGACATCTCTCAACAACGTGGTAGGGGTCAAGTTTTGCCTTACATATGATCTAAACTGGATGGCTGTTAAGCTGCCCTCCAATGCTAAGATTCTATTATCATGGTTCATGCTCACCATTCTTTCTAGTCTAACTCCACCAATCCTTTCGCTGTCCACATCAAAATTATAAGCATCTTCTGATGTTGCTGTGATTGGACTCTGAGATGCTTCAAGGATGTTTCTTTTAGCCTGCTTAATAACTACTGAATTCATAGCGACTCCAACTCTTTCAGGATTTCCAAGTCGTCAATTTATTATGGACTTCCCTGAGATTTCTAACCTTTTTTTCTTGAGTGGCCTAATACATCTGAGGGAAGTGACATTCTTAACAGTAACTATGGCTCATTATGGCAACAATTCTTACCCAGGTGAGAGAAAGATTAATTTATTTTTTGCAGGGCACATAGGAATAAGGAAAGTTGAAAAACCACCTCAGTATATTCTGTGATGTCAACTTCTTCATCCTTTGAGACTCACTACTCTAGACAGAACCAAAGGATCTACGTCTACAACATCATTTGCCTTTATGTCACAGACATCTTTCATAGTGGTTTAATTAAATGGAGGTCCAAGGGTATGCAGTTCAAGACTGGGTCAACCACCTAAGAGAAACATGGAGGACAAATATTGATTCCAGATTCAGTGTGATCCCGCTTTACTTGTGACGGACCCTCATGTCCCCAAGAGAGTTGCTTTGTCACCAAGCATCAATCTGCATTTGAGGCAAGAGAGCAAGGAAAAAGTGAAGAACAAGAATTCAAAGCCAACGGAGTCCGTCCCCTTTTAAAGAACTTTCAGAGAAGTCCCAGACAGTGACTCCCACCCGTATCTCATTGAAGAGGTTGAAGATTGAATATTTTAACTGAACACACTGTGGCCCCCTAACAAATCAGGACTCTGTTGATAAGAAAGAGGGAAGAAAAAATGATGGGTAGGCAGGTAGTGAGCGGCCACTGTCACTATTTCCTAATTCAACTCAATTCAAAGAATGTTTCTTGAGAAACAACTAAACAGACACTGTTCCAGCGTGGGGAAATGTGGAAATGAAGGCATGGACACAGTTCTCACATTAGAATGAAAATCTGAGTGGTGTCAGTAAAGAACCTTCGCATTGTTCAGTTCGGAACAGTTGAACTTCCGTGACCCAGCAGTGACTCAGAAAAGAGGCTATTTACTTATCTGCAATCAGGAAATAAAATTTATTTTAGCAAGATGACTGATGTCAAGCAAGCTACAGGAAGGATCACTGGTAAGAATTTTGCTTGGCCTGAATTTATAACTTTCTGGAAGCTTGTGAGAAATGTTGGTTATCATTAAGAGTAAAAATTTCTATTAAAACATACACAGACTATAAATGGCTTATTAAATATTAATGTAACACTAAATTATTACATAAAATAAGAGGAAGAAGACTGTCAATATGAAAATTATTTCTCCTTTCTCTTTTGTAAATTTATTTAATGGAATTCAGAATTCAATCGTTTATGTTTTGACTGTTCCATGTGTTTTAAGTTTGGCATTTCAGGTGGACGGAGGTGCCTCTGTGTCTCCCAATTCTCCTGTTTGGAAAGATTGTTCATCTTCTTTGTGAATCCCCAGCTCTGACCTCTTATTTTTCTTTGTTTTGTTTTGTTTTTTAGAGTCAGGGCTTCACTATGTCACCCAGGCTGGAGTGCAGTGGCACAATTATAGCTCACCACAGCCTCGACCTCCTGGGTTCAGATGATCCTTCTGCCTCAGCCTCCTTAATAGCTGGGACTACAGGGTGCATGACACCACACCTGACTAATTTTTTTTTTTTGTAGAAACAAGGTCTTGAACTGGACTCAAGTAATCCTCCCACCTCAGCCTCCCAAAGTGCTGTGATTACAGGCATGAGCCACCACCATGTCCTATGGTCTTCTTAAAAAGCATCTTGCCTTGAAACTTTTCTATGACTTACTATTTCTGGCATGGGATTTATTTTCTCAATGTTTTTTTCATGTTTTGGGTATAGAAGTCTTGCTCATTTTTACATATTACCTGATCTGATGCTCTGTCTGCCCCAAGTGCCTATGAAATGGTATGAAATAATAAGTGCATGCTTTCTGAGGCAATAATCCAGGATATTTCTTTCATTTACCAATGACATTTCACATTTGTATAACTTTTTTATTTTATATATTTTTTTGAGACAGTCTTGCTCCGTTACCCAGGCAGAAGTGCAGTGGTTCAGTAAGTCCCCCACATATGAATGAGTTTCATTCCAAGAGCACATTCAAAAGCCCAATATACTCGTAAGTCCAACAAAGTTAACCCAGGCACCCAACTAACACAATTGGCTATGCAGTACCAACTACATCACCGCTACTTTTATGCTTGCTTCTGGACCTAGACTTGAAACAAAGATACTGTACTACTGTACTCCATACAGAATAGTACTGTAAAGTACACAAAAGCACAACCACTTGTAGAGGACACACGCATGTGACAATGTACACCATGAACTAACTTACATGATTGGACAAGAGAGCACACATTAGCATCTTTGAAAGTTCACAACTTGAAGCTTCGTATGTAGGAAACTTACGCTACGATCCTAGTTCACTGCAACCTTGAATCCTAAGCTCAAGATCTCCCACCCTGCCTCAGCCTCCCTAATAGCTAGGCACATGCCACCACCCAGGACTAGTTTTTAAATTTTTATTATCTTCTTAATTTGTTTTTATTTATTTTAAAGATGTGGAGCACAATTCAGGATTAGGTAGATAAGAGGTCATCCTACAGGTTAAGTTTGGGCCTCCCTTTGGACCCCACTTCTCCTAGTGTGAGATCAGGTACCCTCATTGATATTATGTGCTCCTCCTGACCCCTGGCAGCATTCCACTACTGCCAAACCCTTTCTTATAGTGTTATGTTAAATGTTCAGTGTCTGCTTATGAATGAGAACATGTTATGCTGAAAGGAAAAAACAAACAGCCCTATTAAACAGTAAGCAAAAGATATGAATAGACACTTCTCAAAAGAAGACATACAAGCTACACAGATACATTTTTTTAAAAATGCTCAGTCTCACTAATCATCAAAGAAATGCAAATTTTTGTATCATTTATAGAGATGAGTGTCTGGCTGTGTTGCCCAAACTGGTCTCAAACTCCTGGCTCAAAGCACTGTATCCAGTCATACATCTGTGTATCGCTTTATCTAAAGCGTTGTCCAGAGGTAGCCTCACAGCAAGCCTGTGATTGAGGCAAGGGGAGTGTTATTACCTTCATAGTGTTTATCAGGAAACAGCAGCTCAGCGAAGTTTGGTGACTTGAGCAAGTTCATACAGACAGTGAGCCACAAGAGCTGGGTCTCTGGCACCCCTCACTCCCAATCCTCCTCAGAGTGCACTGTGCCGAGCTGCCTCAAGGCTTGTTGGAGGAATGCACCTTTTCTTCCAGCATTAATGCTGGCCCTTAGAGAACCTAGATGCCCATGAGACCTGATTTTCATCTGCCACTGGGGATACGACAGATGACCCAAGAGAGGTATCCGCTCCTCCTCAACATAGTGACCATCAGCGTCTTAACACCATCTTCAGGGCCATTTTTTAATTTTAAATACTGGGACAACTTTTGCTGAGTATTCAGATTCTACTGTAGGTGAGTAGACAGTGTGGGAACAACTGATTTACTCGAGGAGTAAGGGCTATAATTCCAAAAAAAAAAGGAATTCCCTTTGCCCCCCTGTTGGAGCCGTGGAGGAGAACCTGAGCACCAGAATATCCCTCCTGTTCATGTCCTTGTAGCTGCCTCCAGTCAGCCCAAGTGGAATCTCCTTGGAAGACAGCCCCTCAAACCCCAGCCCAGCATCCTTCCAGGCCCCAGTGAATCCAATTCCATTACTCTTTTGCAGCACAAACAATGTAAGGGAGTAGAGGCATACAAATATTCAGACCCTTCCCACTCTAGAATGATTGCAAATTCATTTTTGAGAGGAAACTTGGAGCAGACATTTCATGAGCTTTTGGTAGACAGGGATAAGTAAATACATAAGAAGGGGGGGAAGCAAATACTATGAGAGAAACTCACTCTAAACAAATTTATTTATTAGAAATGGGTCATAAAATTATATGACCAAATGTGGAAATGATCTCATAATGCACAATCATCAGAGTTTGAAATATTAAAAAAATTATATTTTCAAGTAAAAAATTTTTTTCTGACATTTTACTCTAGCATCGACCTTTTTTACCCAATGTATAACATCTTTGGAAATCTCCCTTTAAAATATGAGGATTTTAAAATTTATTGCTAAATTAAAGTTTCAGTTTTTATAAGCAACACATAAGATGTCCCTTTGGAACCTAGAAGCCTTTCAAGAACTGTAGCTCAGCATTCCTCTGTTGAACTGTTTAAGATATTTTGACATTTGTAGGGTACTGTTAAAAGTTGAAGTTGTAATGTAATAAATGAATTGGGAAAAATAAGTAGGTAGTGGTCAGAAAGTGGAACTCTTGATTATTGAGATTTCCGAGTTAGGGATACTATGGGTGACGACAAATTTTAGAAAATGGTCACATGAGCAAATGACTAAGGCTGGATAGAAGAAATGACTATTATAAGCAGGGAGGTCAAGGAACTCAGTGGTCAGGTCCATTCTTTTTTTTTTTTTTGAGTTGGAGGCTCACTCTGTCACCCAGACTGGAGTGTAGTGGCCACTCCTGGCCACCGCAGCCTCGACCAGTTGGGCTCCGTCGATTCTTCTGTCTCAGCCTTCCAGGTAGTTGGAACTGCAGGCACACAATACCACGCCTGGCTAATTTTTTGATTTGTTGTAGAGATGAGGTCTCACCAAGTTGCCCAGGTTCTCGAACCGCGGGCTCAGCCAATCCACTCACCTCAGCCTCCCAAAGGCGTTGGATTACAGGCTGAGCCACCGAGCCCAGCTAGGCCCATTCTTTACTAAGTATAAAGACAGAAATGGTGAAGAGGAGAAGATTGAATCAGGTGCTCAAATTATTAAATAATGAAGTAGGGTTACCAGAAGATATCAAGAGGTTCAAGGAGATGGGTTTTGGGCAGTAAGTGGTGAGGAGAGAGAAGAGGATCCCTAATCCAATCTCCAGGCTCTGTGGCATGTAGGGTCACCATCTGACAGGGTTCCAGTAGAGTATTGTCAAACCAAGCCAGGATTCCATGAGAATAAAAAGATGAAAGAAAGACTTAATGGAGGTAGACAATACCAGGAATTTTGCAGATGACTGACCTTAAGTTCTTGAGGGCACAATGAAAGTCTTGAGAGACCTTGAATCGACTCAGAATAAGGAGTGAACAGAGATGTGCTGATAATGAATCCAGAAGTTTGAACTTGGTGAGGGGGATGTAGAAAGGTGGGATTAATTCTAATAGTCTGTTAGAGGAAAATCTGGACCAGACCTAAAGATCACCATCCTCCAGGTCTAGCTTTATGGGCAATTTGCAGTGGAGGAGTGGCCCTTTCAGGAGCTCATTGAGCTTTGGAAGAAGCAGAATGGAGGAGTCAGTCTTAACAGGAACAGCTCAGGAGGCTCCTCTTAGGTCCTGCAACAGAATCATTAATACTTGATGAACTTGCTCCAAAGAGCTAGTCAGATAGACTTACTAGGGTGCAAATGAATACTAGTGATACAAAACACCATTTCCTGACAAGTAAAAATGTCCCAATTAATCTTGCCATCTGATCCAATTTAAACATTGGGTGTTCAAAGACTAACTGAATTACAGGAGGGTGTTATAAAGATCTCACACTAGCAACATGCTTTGTAATTTTAAAAGTTCTTTAAGATATTTCATCCTATGTGAACCTCCAAACAATCCTAGGAAGTACACAGGGTGAGTGTTTTTTTTTTTAATCTCCATTAGAAAGATGAGGAAACAGGGTCAGAGAGGTTAATTGACCTGCTCAAAGGTACACAGTTAGAGAATAGGAAAACTAAGACTAGAAGTTAAGTTTCCTAATTCTACATTGAGTGTTCTTTCTACTCTAGCACACTGCCTGCTTTCAAAACAGTCTTGATTCAGCTGAACCCAGATCTTTTTAGGTCTTCCTGAACTGGTGGTGGTCCAGGAAAGCCTTGTACTTAACTTAGGCATCACCCTTTTCCAGGATATTGTATCATCAGATATGGATTATTTTTACCATTTTTTTCCTCTGGGTTACAAAAATCAACTTTCTATTTCCAAATCAGACTTAAAATTCATTGCCCTGTTAAGCAAAAAATAATAATAAACAAAAATTGTGAAGTAAGTCAACTAAATTCAAAAACTCCCTGTTTTCTATCTCTGTATATTTTTGTTGGCTCAGAACATAAGCTGTGGAAATTCCAAGACTTTCATATGAAAAAATTATAAAAGCTTACTTGGGATTTGCCACATTATAGCTAAAATAGGACATAAGGAGAATATCCTGTTTTTGAAGCCTTTCTGCCAGGATAGATACTATGAATACTAAGTGATTAAAATGTCCAGAAGGGAAATTGTAATATAAATATTGATTTTTCTTATGGAGACTACACATGTTTTTTAAAAATTTCCCAGGCAGGCCTTCTAAAATCCCAAAGAGAAACAAATAAATACATATATACCTATGTGGGGAGAAATGCCTAATGTAAAAGTGAAAGCAGACAGTTTAACCTGAAGGATCTTCCCATTTGAAGGATTTAGGCACCACCAAGCAGTGGGCCCTGCATCTTCTCCATCCCAGAGCAGGGGTTGTTTTTACTCCCAATGACAATAGTCTTCACAAGTCAGCAGTTACCATGCAGCTTGACATTTTCCATGCCTCTTGGGATTCTGCAGGAGAGAGATGGAGTCCAGCAATTTTGTTTTTTTATCTCGGGGCTGTTCTTTTCTCAAAGAATGACTGTAATATCTCTCCCCCACTTTTTCAGATTGGCAAAACTGGACAAAAACTTAGAAGTAATTGCACAGTATACCTCCTTGTCAACATCACCAGGAACCTGTTAGAAATACAGATTCTCCAGTCTCACCTCAGACTATGGGGTCAACAACTTGAGAGTGAGACCAGATAATCCATATGATTCTGAGGCTGCCGAAGTATGAAAACCACCATTCTCTAAAGAGTCCTTCCCAAGGGAATTCTTTTTCTTCCTAAGCTATCCAATAAAGGGAACCAGAAAGTGACTCCGGAAAGACTATAGTGAAAGTCTATGGGATAAAAGTCCAAGACCATAAATGAGACGTTTGTGTGGGAAGGGGTCTGAAAGTCATCTAATCCTGTAACTTTCAACCAGTTGGGAGCAGGCATGTGCATTATCGCCAATAATTTACTGTTCATAATAGTATGCTGCCTTTTGGAAGTGATTTATTTTTTAAAAACGGATTCAATTTCAAATAATTCCCATGGCAATATCATTGTGCTTACTCACTGCATTCTGAAGTGCTTTCTTGACTGGGAGTAAAGAGATGAATTTAGAGCCAGTCTGCTGTGAAGTGCTCATACCTCTTGGTCTATCTTATCTGTGAAGCAGTCAGGAAGATAACCAACATGCTGTTAATTACTATAGTTGTTGCAATTAGAAAAAAATGTCTGTAATGATATTTGTTTCTCATCCCTGTGAAATACGTATGGCTTTCACCCAAATCTGGCTTGTGAGTGTAAAACTCATCCATCCTAGACTGTGGTAGAGGAAACTTTGAGCCTCTGATCAAGCTTAACCTCATCAGGTGTAAATGTAGCAAATCACAGCAAGTAGCAGAAGAGCTGGTGCTGGGGTTCATGGCCCATGATAGCCCCTGGTAGCACCAGAACATTTGCCTAAAGGATCACACGTTACAACCCTTTTGAGCAGTTGCTTGAATGCTATCAGAAAAAGAATACATGACCATTTTGAGGACAAGAACATTAACATAATTCGTTAGAACAGAAATGCAACAAGAGTGAAACAGAGACTGATAATTTTTAGAATTTTGCATATGATGTGTTGTAGAAAAGGAGAGTAACATCTAAAATATTTCAGAGTAATGTCTTTAGACACTACGTCCTTTTACTGTGGCACTCAGTAGGTCTGTTATCTTATGTATTCTCCCATTGTTCCTAGGAGATAGACCCATTTCACAGAATATAAACAGTAAGGAGGGTGTTCTGTGGTTTTACAGAATCACAGTTGGGGGCATTTTCATGTGGCAATCCTTGCTCTACCACTGCTTTTTCGAACAACCTCAGGCAAGTTATTTTGCCTCTCTAAGGTTTGGTTTTCTCATCTACAAAATAGGGATAAAAATAATCCACATCTGGTAGGATGCATCAGGACTCACATGAGATGTATACTTAGTGGCATATCTCGTGGGAAACAGAAAGTACTCAATAAAAACAGCTAACCCTGAAAGAAAGGGAGAGTCTTTAATCCATATCTAAACTCTCATTGTTGACCTTTCTCTATTGGAACTGATGATGCACCATCCAAAGCACATGAATCTTTCTTAAAACCATTTTAGTCTGATTATGTAAGCTGGGCAGTGTATGGTTTGAGTCATCAAGAAGATGAGGAAACTAAGTCACGGGAAGTGAGTTTGCCCTAGTCTCCATTTTCTGTGTATCTCTTTTCCTCTTCTGTGTGGTATTTATTACTGGAAAACAGAATCTTCTGGAATCAGAAATAGGAGGTCATGGAATCATCTCAAAGACTGCCGATCACATCCTGTCATTTGAGGACGAGACTGACATAGAGAGATTCCGACACTGCCTCCATGTTGAACAACAGTGCCTTAAGAGGGGTTCTCTGAGCGTGGTCTCCAAAAAGCAGCTTCAGCATCACCACAGAACGTGTCAGATATCCAGATTCTCTGACCTCACCCCAGACTACAGGATCAACAACACTGAGAGTGGGGCCCAGTAATCTGCATGACTCTGAGGCTCCTGAAGTATGAAAAGCACAGTTCTCTAAAGAGCCCTCCCCAAGGGAATCCTGTTTTCTTCTTAGGCTATCCAACAAAGGGAACCAGAGACACATTCCTGTGATCCAAACTGCTTCTCAGAACAGAGACTCCATACTTGTCACTAGTTTTGCTCCAGAAGAATGCATAATGAGAAGTGTCAAGATAAAGGGAAATAGCATGTCATGTCTTGATCCAAAGAATAAGAACATGAAGGCACTTAGAGGCACAGTTATTCTAAGGTCCCATTGCTGTTTTTTTCCTCTAGGCTTAATAAGCTCATGGTTGTTGAACTGGACAAGACCTTAGCCTTTGTCTAGTCTATCCAAAGCCCGGAGGAGTCATCACATTCCCAAATGCACAAGACGGTTTGCAGCAGAGACAGCAACCGGAACCCACACCTCTTGCCTAAAATTAGCTCACTGCTTTTTCAGTAGACAAATATACTGTGCTACTTTCTGAAAAATAAAAACATTATGACAATTGAAGAAACTGAAAAGAAATTTTTTTTTCTGAAACTCTAACCTGGCCTCTCATTTAACCCAGTTTCCTAATACTTGTTTTACAGCGTCTGTAAAGACATTTGCTCAAGTAGCTGGTGACATTGCCATTGCCTGTAGGGGCTGATTGTCCAAAGAGTCATAAGAGGAGGTGGGGAGTGGATATACCAAAAACCACTGGTGGGGAGGGTATCAGAATCTCTTAGGTAAAGGTTCACAACATTTTACACCTCTCACTTTTTGCACACACATACCCGCATCCCAGGAGACCTTAAGAAGGATTTTCTTCTCCCTCCCCGCATGCTGAGAACCATCACTGCTCTTGAAGAAGCAAGTTTTCATCCTGAATAATAGGATGTGTTCTTCCTTGTAGTGGATTCTTTGATTCAACACCAAATTTCAAAGTCCTGGTAAAAGACAGCAACGTTTGTGCAAGAATGTCTGGCATTGCTGTATCAAACTCTCTCAAGGACTGAGAACCTTGTTCTGATAAGAGAAGGGTCACAGTGTGGCCTCTGGGCTGCCATGTGACAGTGTCAAAAAAATGTAGGGGCCTTTTGCAGAATAACATTAGCAACCAACAAAACAATGCAATGTAATGATGGTGTAAATTTCAAAATACAGTTGTTCCAGCACTCAGATTAGTCATCCTTAAGTATTGATCACATATTTTTGAGGAATCTCTCACAAGCTGGATTTACTCCATTTTCTCTTCCCAGCAAATTTCTACTTAGTCCCTCCTTTCACAAGTCCATAGTCATTTCTGTCAGAACTTCCACCTGTCAGACACACAAGAGATACCACATGCAGGGACCGTGTTGCCAGAAAAGTCCGGGTCCACTCCGTGTTCACTGACTATGGGCATTGTGCTGAATGTCTGATCTTTTCATTTATTCACCTGTAAAATGTGATAGTAACACAAATACCAACTTCAAATATTTTTTAAAAAGTGGAACAAAACTCAGAATGTTTTAAATGTATTCTAACCTTATTACCAGCAATTTTACTCTTGGGTATAGAGTCCAAAGACCTTCTCATATAGTTCCTTAAGGGTCATGTACATGGCATTGGTTTCTGCATCGTTTGAGGGAAGGTAACTGGAGGTAAAATGGTGAACATCACTGGGAGAGTGATGGAAAAATGTACCCATCTTGTGATGGTTGGAGGGAAGAGACCATGTGTACATACAGTAACATGAATGGAAAGTATGGTCCTCAAGTAAAAGGACAACTTAAAATAGGTTGAAATATATAACATGAAATTATTTATGCAAGTTAAATATACACAAAACAAAATACATCTTGCAAGAAAACATAGGAACAGTAAGATACACATTTAATACAGTAGAAGAGGTACCTGTGCGGAGGCAGAATGGGAATGCGGAATGGAAATAAAATGAAAAAGGTAAAAAAAAAAAAAAAAAAGAGTCTTGCTTTGTCTAGTGATGGCAATGTGCCATGAACTGAATCTTTAACTCAATTGTCTGTATCTGATGTCCAAAGAGAGAAAAATAATTATGATGTAAGTAATATTTGTTAAGATCATTGCTATCTCTCCTTCCAACTCTTCATCTCTTTCTTTCAATGCTTCATTGAAGGATTTTCCTTCCTGTGATCCTTATTCTTGAAGGATTTTCCTTTCTGTGATCCTTATTCAACTATCACATTTCTTTCATTAGATGAATTGATAAGAATGACTCACTTGTATTACATTTTTTTAATCTCACTGCTTTATTTACTCTAACACCATGTTTAAAAATTACTAAATGGAAAGACATACTTAAAAGAAAGGATTCTTTCCTTCAGGGTGGAATTTAAGGCCATGGCACATGGGTGGACTATTTGGACGAATGGAGGGTGTTGGCTGTAGTCAGAACAAAGGCATCAAAGGTCCTCAGGGATGAGTGACTGTAGACTGAGAGTTTGGATAGGAAAGAATATCACAAGTGGCTGATTATTCTCTTAGCTCTCTGAAAGTTGGCTCCAATCAGACGTTTTCGGGTCAAGGTGATCTCTCCCTCTCTTTCCCATCAAACACAAGGGAATATGACGATTTTCATCAGTGAATATGTCTACTCCAATCGATTAACTCCCTTGAGATTCTGTGAGTGGGGCAATAAAAGGAGAGAAGAGGTAGAGTTGGAAGACTTGGATAACCAGGATTTTGAGGGGGAGAGTAATAAATAAAAGACTGATAAAGTCAAACAGCTTGCTGCATGTATCGTCCAGTAAAGTCTCCCCCACCAGGCACTGTCCACACCACCCAGCCAGCTGACTTCTCTCTACAAGGAAGCTAACGAGTTACAGCAGAGGCCCTCTTTCTCGTGTTAACAAAACGGCAGGTGTTTGTAGGTGTACTGCGGAGGAGTCTCTGACGTGTCTTATTCTGTGGATTGTGTTTAACTTGTCACCTTGTCATCTTTCCTTTGTGTTTCTCACATTCTCCCCTTAACATTTTCACCTTGCTATCCTGACTTCTTTGTTCCAAGAGGTGCTTAGGGTCATCAAGTTTTCATAGCCGTTGTCAAGGCATTGTCATCTTATCAGGAAAATCAGTCCCTGCAAGTGTCCCCTTCCACGTGGTGACTTCTTTGGGAAATTTCAAGTGCTTCAGACATTCTTTTTGCTCTTTGCTCAGTCTTGATCCTTCCGTCTCCCAGATCTTGTAAGGAAATGAAGGAGCATAGTATGTGACCTGCCCACAAGAGGTTTACCTTACAAAAATAATTTAAAATAAGACATTAATGTCTCCTGTTCTCTTTCTTTGTTTACTTGATTCAGGAACATTTCCATGGGAATTATTTGGCCAGCATTCTCTAAGACCCAGCGATGGAGTGGTCAGTTGCTCCAAAAAAATATAAATAAATAAACAATTTAAAAACTATTATTTCTGGTATACTGCATTAAGTGGATGGATTTAATTACAGTCACTGGTGGGAGTTTAAGTTCTATTACGACATCCAAATAAGAATAAAATGCAGTGTATGTCATATGCCTGAATTTCCTGTGGCTTAGTATTGCAGGGCACTGGAAAATTAATCTCAGACATACAAAAAAGTGTTGGCCAGGCTGGTTACTGCAGTTGTTCTAATCAACCAGTCACAAGCCAGCATTAGAAATTAAAGGCACAGGAAGTCTGGTTTCTTTCTTCCTTCCTTCCTTCCTTCCTTTCTTTCTTTCTTTCTTCTTTTGGTTTGGTTTTCTGCGGAAATAGTGCTGCAATGTATAGAACCAAAGGGAAAATTAGACAGATGAATAATATTCCAAAACAACAAGAACAGCCAGTGGTCATGGTAATTGCTTTCAAGAGCAATTGAGACAACTATGTTTCCTTAAATGTATTTTGACTCTGGTGTATGGGCCAAAACATACAACTCTTTCAAAACTCAGCGGTTCCATGCAAAACCTTAAGTGACCTTTCCCCTCAAATAGGTTTGCCAGAAGAGAATTGGGCCAAGCAAATCTCCAGAAAGCTAAGTAGCATAACCAAAATGTCAGTCATGTACTTTTATCCCTTTCTTTGTACTATTTTAATAATTTCTTATAACAAAACAAAAATTTATTATATTTTTATAATAAATATTATTTTATTACAGCTGATCTGGTGGCAAATCTCTGGGCTGCTAACTTCTCCCCACGTATGTTGATGTCACATGTGATGGAGAAGAAAAGGCAATCCACTAATAAGAATTAGAGCTGGATGTGGCAGTTTATATCTGTAATCCCAGCACTTCAGGAGGCTGAAACTGGAAGATTACTTGAGGCCAAGAGTTCAAGACTAGCCTGGGCAGCAAAGCAAGACCTCGTGTCTGCCAAAAAATAGAAAAATTATCTGGGCATGATGGTGTACAACTGTAGTCCCAGTTACTCAACAGGCTTAAGAAGCAGGAGAATCATTTGAGCCCAGGAAGTCAAGGCTGTGATGAGGACAAGATTGCCACTGTCCTCCAGCCTGGGCAACAGTGTCTCCTTCCACGTGGTGACTTCTTTGGGAAATTTCAAGTGCTGCAGACATTCTTTTTGCTCTTTGCTCAGTATTGATCCTTCCGTCTCCCAGATCTTGCAAGGCAATGAAGGAGCATAGTATGTGACCTGCCCACAAGAGGTTTACATTACAAAAATAATTTAAAATAAGATATCAATGTCTCCTGTTCTCTTTCTTTGTTTACTTGATTCAGGAACATTTCCATGGGAATTATTTGGCCAGCATTCTCTAAGACCCAGCGATTGATTGGTCAGTTGCTCCAAAAAAATAGAAGGCACAGTTGGAAGGCAGTTGTGTTGCAGTTAAAGGAGGCAGTTGGGGTGGGGGTGGCGTGAGGGTGGGAAAGCCTCCAAATCTGACTGGGGTGAAGAAAGCTGGAAAACATTACTAAGAAATAAGCAGAGGGAGAGCTTTGTAGTTGTACCCTTTTCTCTCCCTTTTCACTGCATTAGATGGGCTATCTCTGCTTGCTGTGTTGCCACTGCAGGGTAGAAAAACAACCAGGTCATGCAGCACTTGCTGGAAACAAGTAAGTGTCTGAGCCCAGCTGGGGAGATGGGAGACAGTTCCCAGCAGAGACTCTCAGCCCTCCCCACCTCTCCTTCCATCTAATGAGGTTTGGCGGCTTTGCAGTGTGTCGGCTTGGCCAGGATGAACTCTGTTTCCAAGAATTCCTGTCCCTTGCTAGGGTTAAAGACTTTTTGTGCAATATTGGAACAAAGAAGTGAAACAACACTCAGACTGTTTTGTTTTATTTTAACACTGAAAAAATGCAGGGCATGATAACCAGGAGCTTCTGAAACACACACACATCACATCCTCACTCTGCCAGCTTATTTCAACGATATGCAGATGATCCAACTTGCCCAGTAATCTCGCTCACCTCCTCCACCTCCTCTGGCCCAATGTGCTTAGTTCCAGGATGAAGGGCTCCAGCTTCTCGGTGCCTTGAGGCTGAAGGCGTGAGAACTGACCTGAGTCCCAGTCCATTGCTGTGGATTCCTGCCCATGCTCGCGTGTCCCAGATTTCCCTGGTGCTCCCTGACTTGACATTCATGCTTCCTTTCTGACTGCCTTCTCTGCAGACTTCAAACTCCAGCCCCATACAGAAGACAACTGCCTTTGAGATACTGTTCACCCAACTCCTTCAACTGTGTAGGTCTGGATCCACTAACATATCTCTTAATATAAAGAAATATATTTCCCTCTAGTGATTCTGCTTAGACTGATACAAAGGCATAGTGTATACTACAATATACTAGAAACAAAGGAAAAAGCTTTTAGAAAGAGCAGTCCTAGGGGAAGGTATGACAGCACTTGCTAGAGAACAAGATCAACTGTCTGGGGAGAATGGGAACAATAAAGAGGTCATGAAACAGTCTTGACTTCCCTCCTGGAATGACTCCTCCACAGAGGCATCTCTTCCTTTAACTGACTGAAAGGGCCACAGAGCCTAGAATTTAACTCTTTCATAAAAGTTCACTGATACACCCAGGGAAATATGACCTCACAAGTAGACCAAGAAGACACTTTTGTTTCCATATCAGTGTTTTAAAAAAAGAAAGAAATGAAAAAAACTATACCTGAAAAATCAAGTCTAATAAACCAGAGAGGTAAATGATGTAAAATAATGATTTAAGATGATTAAAACTGGACAAAATATAAGAAACAATGACTTTCAAGACATTGGATTCAGACAGTGATTGACAGTAATCACTGAGATATAAAAAGCAAGCATGGTAAATCCTGAGATTTATTATCAACTTCAAAAAGATGAGGGAGATATTAGCAACATAACGTAAGAATAAACAGTCACAACCAGGTAGAAATACTGTCACAGAAATATAAAATTTGAAATAAATAACTCAATACATCATATGATAGAAAAATAGACACAGTTGAAGAACAAATTAGAGAGTTGGAAGATAAGAGTGAAAAGTTCTTTATGAAGGCACTAGAAAGAAATTAAAAGAAAATGTAAAAAAAAATTTAAGAGATGTGAAGGATAGAATTCGAAGAGTTAGCATTCATATGGGAGTCACAACAAAAGAAAGAAAAACAATGAAAAATTTTTAAAAAGTGAAGGAATAAAGACCAAGAATTTCTCTGTTTTAGAGAAAATGTAAGACTTTTGAATGAAAGGGTTTATAATATACAAAATGGCATGGCATATTTTTTAGAAAGCTTTTACTTACATAGTCTAAAATAAAATATTTTTCAAAAGCTAAAAGGCAAAAATAAATTGTTAACGTTGCTGAAATGAACTTCAGATCACCTGTAAAGAAACAGTTATCAAACTGACATCAGATTTTGCAACAGCAACCTGGATGCAAGAAAACAGATATTGATTTGAAGGAAAAGAGCTTCAGGCATATACTTTCACTACCAACTGAGTTATTATTTAAATGTGATAGAAAAATAAATATATTTTTGGCATAAAATATATCGGAAACTAACCACACAAGAATCTCTTGGAAAACCTCTTGGAGAAAATGTTCTAGCAAGAAGAGCAAGAAATCCAGAAGGATGCTATAAAGTATATAATGTTTCAGGTGTCTAGTACTACATAACAACTCACCCCAGAATTTAGTGGCTTAAAACAACCACAGCATGCATTTTGCTCGCTAACCTGTAATAGGCAGGGCTATGGAGAAGCTCACCTCTGCTCCACTTAGCAGAACGGCTCAAAGACTGGTGTTTAGAATGATCTGAAGGCCCAGTCACTCACACACGGGCTGAGAAGCCTCAATCAGCTGGTCAGTGGAAGAGCTGGGGTATCCCAAATACAGACTCTTCATATGATCTTTTTAACACAGTGACTTTAAAGTTGCTAAACATATAACATGCTGACTTAGGATTCTAAAGGCACATGCCTCAAGAAAGAAAGCCAGGCAGAGATTGTACAGCTTTTTAACCTAGCTTGTTCTGGCTTGACTATAAAGAACTGTGAAGGCTATGAGATTTTACTTCACTTGCAAGCTAGCACATTAGCCTATCACAGTTTCATGGATGTTGGCAGAAGGCCCAAGACTTCTGGGTCAGAGACAAAGGATAGTTTATTATTTACAGCAACAGAGGTAGAGGAGAATACTCATTTTATTCCACTGATTGCTTGAGTCCAATTCCCATAGAAGGTCAGGTGACAACCTCTCACACACTGGGTCGTATCATAGGAGAGAAGCATTGAACTCAGGAAACCCAAATAAACTATACTGGACAGTTAACACACTTAAAAGATAGTCTGAAACAAAGGTTCACAGAACCTCTGCTTGCAAGACATGCTTAAATGCATGAGACTCATGGAGAATTATATCTCAAGAATCACATTTCTACTGTATTCTATTGTCTATTTGTCAGAAGGATAAATATTTACTCTCTAAAGGAAGATTGAGTCACTGGAATTTCTGTTTCTAACAAGATGGAGTAACAAGGGTCAGATTTACCATTATGTCTGAAACAAAAAACTGGACAAAATACATGAAACAATGATATTCAGGGCATTGGAATCAGACAAGTAATCCCTTACATATGGGCAATAAACATGGTAAACTCTGACATTTTCCCAGCTACTAACTTGAGAGAGTTTTAGCCCTTGGCACAGAGTGGGAACCCAGGAAGAGCTCAGGAAATTGCCTGAGACAGAGTTGAGCATCCTAGGAGAACAGGCTGGCTAGAGTTCCCATGGCAGAGAATCACAGAGGAGAAAGCTGCATTCAGAGAAAGAACCCAGAGTCTAAGAGGAACCCTCTTGAGTGTTCAGCACAGTACTGAACAGTGTGTGTGAGTGTGAGCAAACACGCGAGGTAAGAAAAAAAATCCGAAAAGATGAGACAAAGCAGTAACCAGAGGTTACACAAGTATGGAGAGAATGTCTGTTCCAACTCTGAACATTTATCATTAATAGTATATGAGGTAGAGTACTCTGAAGCATCTTGCTTTAGTTGTGGTGAATAACTGCTCTAAAATAAATGCTGCTCTGATCCCACTTAACAAATATGAAGAAAATTGTTATAATTGTGTTTAAAGCTAGAGGAAAAATTAACATGTTAAATAGAGACATGGAAAACATAAAAAGAAACCAAAAGAAACTTCTAAGAGGCACTGAAGGAGAAAGGGTTAGTGAACTTGAAGATACAGAAATAAAATGTTTCCAAAATAAAACATGGGGAAGGGGAACCAAAATATGTGAATGAAACACAGTAAGCAGTAAGAAGCCTACTATATGTGTAAGTGGAATATTTCTCCATTGGAAAAGGAAACAACCCAAATGTTCATCAACAGACGGATGAACAACAAACTGTGGTATATCCATTCAATGTGATACTATTCAGTAATAAAAAGGAACAAACTATTGATACTATTCAATAGTTGATAAACAATTCAACAGCCTGTATGAACTTCAAAAGAATAATTACTGTAGTGAAAGAAGTTGGTCTATAATTTACATACTGTTGGTTCCATTTATATAACATTCTAGAAAATGAAAACTAATCTATAGAGACAAAAAGTAGATCCGTGGTTGCCTGGAGATACAGAGGCTGAGGAGGCAGCAGGGAGAGATGGGCAGGAAGGACCACAAAAGGTGTGAGGAAACTTTGGGATGATGAATTTTATTCTCAGCTCATCTTGGTTTTATGGGTGGGCACAATGTCAAGACTCAACCAAATATACTATTTAGAGGTGTTCAACATATTGCATGTTAATTTTATCTCAATAAAGCTACCATGAAAAAGGAGCACATCACCAACTGGGTCCCTCTCCATGGAGAAGAGAATTAGATCTACCTCTTGTGGGAATGGTGCAAAGAATGTACAGATTTATCTTAAAACACAAAATATGGAAAACAGCATGATCTAAAATACTTACTAAAAGACACTGCTATCTAAAACAAAACAAACAAGCAAAAAATTAGAAAAAAACAATTTCAAGAACATTTATATCAACCCAGAAATAAAATTCTAGAAAGCAACAAGGTAAACAGTGGATGGAAGACAAAAGGAAGATTTTTTTTTTTAAAGAGAGGTAAAGTTGCGTTAAAGTGTTTGTCTGCTTGCATAGGAAAAATATTAATAATCTATTGATAGAAAAAATAAATATTTGTAAATAAATAAATTGAAAAACAGAAATAGAATATGCAGCTTTTAAATGACTGGGATATTATCTAACCTTTCCAAACAGAGGCAAGAAAGAATTTTTTTTTTTTTTTTTTTTTGAGTCAGAGTCTCACTCTGTCATCCAGGTTAGAGTGCAGTGTCATGCTCACAACCACCACAGCCTCGACCTGCTGAGCTCAGGCAATCCTTCCACCTCAGCTTTCCAAGTAGCTGGAACCCGGGCACATGCCACCAGACCCACCTAATTTTTTAAAAAAATTATTGTAGAGACAAAGCTTCGCTAAGTTGCCCAGGCTGGTCTCAAACCCCTGGATTCAGGCAATTCTCTCACCTTGGCCTCCCAAAGTGCTGAGATTACAGGCTTGAGCCACTGCACTGAGCTAGAAAGATTTTTTTAAGGAAAAAAAGTAATTAGAATTAGTAAAAATAAGCTTTAATATAACAGTAATTACAAAAGTATATGGATAAACTTTGTGATCAAAAGGAGTCATCTCAGCTTATGCTTGCAAAACCCAGACCAAGACTAAATAGTTTGTCATACAATTTAAAAAAAGAATAAAGAGAGTTGAAAATAAAGCAGTAAAAATGTGAACCAAAAAAGAGAAGATTTGAACATCAAAATACAGTTCAAAATAAAAACATTTAAAAGTCAAAGAGAAATATTCTATTACACTGAGAAGATAAGCAATAGTTCAGGAAGTCACAACTGATAGTTGGAAATATTACACCTTTTTTTAAGAAAGTGATATACAAGGCGGGAGGACCCAAAAAAGCCAGAATTATCTTTTGGAGGGCGGGCCCCTTATAGTCCAGGCTTCCCCCACCAGGTAAGTGTTCTAGGAACCTACCAGCCTCAGGCACCAGCTAACGTTGTTATGAGAGGTTGCATTTGGCTTCGGCGATTTTTTTTTTCTTTTGAGAATCTTTCAACACATTTGCCATTTCATGATGGGTGACCTATGAGTGCACCTGCCCACACCACATTGAGTGTTCAGCAGGTTTTGACCAAAAATCGGTATGACTCTCATGCCCCACCCTCCCTATTCACCGAATCTCACCCTGAGAGACTTTGTTTTGTTTTCCCAGATGAAAAAAGTCCTCAAAGGGAAACGTTTCATGGATGTGGAAGTGGTGAAACAAAAAATGGCAGAAGCACTAAAGGCATCAAAACTGACGAGTTCAGCCAGGCTTGGTGGCTCAACCTGTAATCCCACGCCTTGGGAGACTGAGGTGAGTGGATTGCCTGAGGCCGCAGGTTCGAGACCCGCCTGGGCAACTTGGTGAGCCCTCATCTCTACAATAAATCAAAAAACTAGCCGGGAGTGGTAGCGCGCGCCTGTAGTTCCAGCTACTTGGAAGGCTGTGGCGGAAGGATCGCTGGAGCCCAGCAGGTAGACGTTGCGGTGGCCGGGAGTGGCCACTGCACTCCAGCCTGGGTGACAGAGTGAGACTCCAACTCAAAACAAAAACAAAAACCCGACGAGTTCAAAAACTGTTTTGAACAGTTGTAAAAACCATCTCAATAGAGGTGTATGGCATCAAATGGAGAATACTTTGAAGGTGACTGAAGTTTAAACATGTAAGAGTAGACAATTTCTTTTGTAAGACAGACAAAAGATTAGTGGTTGCCAGGGGTCAGTGAGCAGAGAGAGGCAAAAAAGCAGAGGATTTTTAAGTCAGTGAAAACTACTCTGTATGTTATGGTAGATACATGACCGTATACATTTGTCCAAACCCACAGAATGTGCAACAACAAGAGTGAACCGTAATGCAAACCCTCGACTTTGGGTGATAATGAGGTATCAGCGAGGTCACCCATTGTAACAAAGGCTCCACTTTGGTGGGGGATGTTGACAACGGGACAGACTATGCATATGTGGGGGTATGCAGTATATTTCTGTACCTTCCTCTCAGTTTTGCTGTAACTCTAAATCAGCTCTAAAAATGTCTCTTGAAAAAAAAAAAGAACATTTCAACTGAATAATACTGTCATGTATGTATACCGAATACATATATTTTCCCATTATTTTTCACCAACTGAAAAGTTAGGTATTGATATTTCCATTTTGAAGACGATACCATGGTTCATAATAACCGTGAAAATTGACTGGGATTGCCCAGTTAGAAAATGAGAGCTGGTGTTGAACTCCTATCTTCCCGACACCAGTGTTACAATACAGCAACCCAGTACTCATCAAGCAAAATACAATGTCATAAAGATTCTAAACCAATAGTGACTAGGCACACTGTAAAGAGCGGAAACGGCTGCTTAGTCCTTAAGGAGGTGTGGAGGGCGTCAGGAAGTAATCAGAGAAGCAGTTGACTTTCACTGGCCCTTAGGGCGCAAGGGCAGCTGCAGAGGCAGAGCCAATCAGGAGACGCCTGGTTCCCTGAGTCCTCGGCCAATGGTCACCGCGAGTGGCTCAGAAGGCCCGCGGACTGTCAGCCATTCCACACGATGCTCTATTTCAGAAGAAAAGCATGCAGACTCTTTTTTTCTTCTTCACATGGAGTTTTCTAAAAAAAAAAAAAAAAAAGCACAAAATGAAACCAGATGCTGAGGCGAAGGAACAGTCTTTTCTAGCAGGGGTGGAGTGGAACCCATGGGGTCTCCTGGGCTCTGTGCTTCTCTGGCCTGTCAAGAGCATCCAGGGACCCACGGCTTTTCTCAGCAGGGGAAGAACAGTCTACCAACATGCGATGCAGACTAGATGATCAGAAGGGTCTCAGCGGATCCTTTGCTTTGAAGACGTCCAAGACATCAACCAAGTGCTTTCAGTGCTGGTAGTTACACTGCGGGGACACTTCTTTAGACCCTTCCCTCTGCCCCCAGCCCGTATTTCAAAATTGTCTTGCTGGGAAAGTCCCATTTCCCCTTCCCCTTGCTGGCCAGCTTTCTCCAGCTTCCTCTTTGTTCTGGCTAAGATCTGTTTTTAATCATCTAAACCCCAGGGTAAAAACAAAAAGTTTTGCTCAGGGACACTTGCATGTGAAACTTCACCTCTAATTGTTAAATGAGAGAGGGATCACCTGCAGGCAATTAATTAGCAAGGCAATTATGGATACAAAAGAGGAGATTTGGGTGGAAGAAGCCAGGGTCCTTCCCAGGTCTGTGAAGTCCCTACTGAGGCCACTTACTCCCAGGGCAATGGAACCAATTCCTCTTTTGCTTACCAACTGTGAGCTCCAAAGGGCACTGCTGGCCAGCTAAGGATTTTGAGGAAGGAAATTTTGTGGTTAACTGGTCAGTGGGAAGAAAAATCCCACTGGGCAGGTGAGCTGTTTGACTAGCCACAGGAGGAAATTAAAATATGTTCCCACTAAAACATGCGGCTATGATGGTTTTAGGCCAGACGTATTTATACCAGAATTAGGAAAAAACACAAATTATGAGACTGTATCATTAAACAAAACATTTCCATCTTAGACCTTTCAGCAGAAGGTAAGATTCAAGAATAAAAATGGTCTTAGAACTAAAAATTGAGCTATCATCTGTGGGATCATTGTCAGACATGGTCTCTTCTGCATCAGACATGGCCTCTTCCCCACACCACCCCCACCCCCAATCTGGTTTCTTTCTGCCCCTCCCACAGGGAGCACTCCTGGTCTCTGCAGGATATGCGTATTCCCTGTAACACATCATGGCTGTGGGTAATCAAGCAACCCTAAGACAATGTAGTTGGCACTGTTAACCAACGTGACTGTAAACACTGTGTAGGAACTTGAATAATTAACTTGCTCAGTTATAAAACTGCTGTCCCAAGGCATGCATTTTTCATCACTGACCCACCACCATCAGTGCCCTCCCGTAAGTGTAATAAAACAAAGTGTCTCCCTGCTGGACCTCCAGTGACTTCTTTGGAACAAGTAAACACAATGGGTAGACCTCAGATTGGGGGCAACTGCATTACATCATTTGACTCAGCAACCCCACTTTTGGGAAAATGCCCTGTGGAATAGAAATTACTGTACCAAAAAGACACCTGCGTGCGTGTGTTTATTGCAGAACTATTCACAATAGCAAAAACATGGAACCAACCCAGATACCTACCAAAAGTGGACAGGACAGAGAAAATGTGGTACCTATCCATGATGGGATACTATGCAACCACAAAGAAGAACAAAATCATATTCTTTGCAGCGACATGGATGCAACTAGAGACCATGATTCTAAGTAGACTATCTTAGAAACTAAAAACTGAATTCTGCATGCCCTCATTCATAAGCAAACATTAAACCTTAGGCACACACAGGCACAAGGGTGGGACAACAGATGCTGGGCACTTCTCCAGGAGGGATGGAGGGAAGGGGATCAGGGATACACAATCGCCCACTGGGCACCAAGTCTACGACTGGGGGCGGGGGCCTCATCAGAAGCTCACACCTCGCTTTTGTGCAATCTACCTACATAGCAAATCCTCACATGTATCCCCAACTCTAAACTTCTTCTTTAAAAATAGCAAAATAAGCCGGGCTCGGTGGCTCAGCCTGTAATCCCGCGCCTTTGGGAGGCTGAGGTGAGTGGATTGCCTGAGCCCGCGGGTTCGAGACCCGCCTGGGCAGCGAGACCTCATCTCTACAATAAATCAAAAAATCAGCCGGGCGTGGTAGCGCAAGCCTGTAATTCCGGCTACTCGGAAGGCTGAGGCGGAAGGATCACCGGAGCCCAGCAGGTCGAGGCTGCGGTGGCCGGGAGCGGCCATTGCACTCCAGTCTGGGCGACAGAGTGAGACTCCAACTCAAAAAAAAAAAAAAAATAGCAAAATAACGTAAATTATACAAGTTCTAAAATGGGTCTTAGCCCTTTTAACTTTAAACCATAAAAGCAGAGGTTATCTATTCACAGATCTCTCAAGAACAGGGACGTATAGGGGTAGGGATGGAAGTAAGAGACTATAACTTTCTTTCACCCACAAGTGTGTAGTGGCCTTGACTGTTCACTTTTGCATGATCAGTTTGGCATGTAGAAACCCATGATAATGCAAAAGTCCAGATGTGGTTCTCAACAAAAGTCTACTTGATTGTTATGATGGGAAGCTCTGTGTTGAGGATGCCAAGTTCACAGAGAAAGAGTGCCGAGATCCATTAGTGCTGTCTCCCGTGGGTGTGCTGGGATCCATTGGTGCCACCTCCCGTGGATGTGCTGGAATTCATTAGTGCTGTCTTCCATGAAATTGGGGAGAGGGTGGAATTTACATCCCTTTGCTAACGACTGAATGAATTTGATTTTAGTAGGGATGGAGGTGAAGGAAATTTCAGCAATGTAAGGATTTAAATAAAGAATCATTTGGCCATGCTCTCTCCATGTCTAGCCACACCCCCAACTCTACAAAAAGAAAAACCTCTGGGCAAGGGGAGTTAATATTTCTTGTCAGCAGTGGGCCACAGGACCAGATCTGTGTATGGGCTGCACAGATCTTTGATTGATAACCATGGAGTTGCTATAAGGCCAGAACTACCGGTGGAACCCAAAGTGGATAAAGACTACATGGAAGCTTTACTCATAGCTATCTTCTTTTGGTTATAAATCCTCAGTAAGGTCATAGTTTCGTAATGAAAGTTGAGTAGAATTAAACTCAGCCACCTCAAAATTATTAGTTTTGACCTCCAATCATAAGAACTGATTGATCCAAGCCTGCTTACCCCTGAAGACTGTTAATTAAGCAACAGCCATGGCACAGGTGGTGAAAGGTGCAGTGTGCCGGCCAGTAATGTGTTAAAAATAACTATCTTGGCTACAAATTTTAGACCAATACCTTTTAGGTTAGACTGATCCTTGGGCCACATTTTCAATGACAAAGAGATTTGCTAGACAAGAATAATTTGCTTTATTCTTCCTGACGTCATTTCAGTTACATGGTAAACTCACAGTAAGACATTTAATTGCTTTTTCTAACTAAAGTATGATGGATTGCACCCAAATGGAGAAGTGGATTCAGGAAGAAGAAAAGATAAATGAGCATTTCCCTGCCCAAAGGAGACATTCAACCTCTTATGTTTAGCCCACAGGATGGGCCTGTTCCCCACCCTCTACATACTGCAGCGTTGAGGATCAGTGGGGAGCAATTACCCACAACAACCACATGCATGAGGCGTGACGTTCAAGCAGTTGCCAGAGCTCTCGGTGTAACAAGAACATATACCTTCCTTAAGACAGTAGCATTACAGTAACTATTCTCACAGGCATGGAGCCCTGATTAAATGTGAGAACAACCTAAGTTTTTCTGCCTCTCCACCACTGTCTAAATTTGGAGAGGAACAAAAGACAAAAAGAAACAGATAATAAAGAGTGGGAAGCTCGTCAGAAGGGATAGCCCTTGAGCTGAGACTTGCAGGATGAGTGGATGTTCTTCTGTGATTTAGGAAGAAGAGACAGTCTGAGCAAAGACTGGGGTGAGAAACAGCCAGGCATGTAAGAATCACATCTGCCATGGAACCCTCATTCTCTGGCATAAGCTTATGACTTGGGATGGTGACATCATAGCCTGCTCTGTTTAAATATGTTTTCTCTCCCACTTGTTTCCTAGTGGCCGGGTAGACAGATTCCTAGTGGCTGGGGAGACAGAGCTAAGAATATCCAACCTAGGCAGTGGGCAGCCTCAGAGTTTCAAAGGAAGGAGTAACATGATCAGAGATGTGCTTTAGAAAATTCACTCAGGCAACAGTGAGGAGGATGAATGGTAGAAGGGCTGTTCAGAATGAAATGAAAATAGCCCAGAAATAGTAAAGAAAGAAAGAAAAAGAAAGAAAGAAAAAGAAAAAATTGGTGAACGGAAATAAGGGCCAGACTAAGCTATGTTGGGAACTTGAGTAGACTGATTGTTTGCCTCCCCCTACAAGCTGATATTTTCTACATATTTGCTCAACATTTGTTTAGAGAAGGAACTGGGTGCTAATCCCCGCTCAGCAAAATCAGAGTCCCCACTATCCGGAATCCATGTGCTTCCTACAGCAATTTGTGATTGTCTGCAGTTGCTGAAACAGACCCCATGAAAGTTTCAGCCCTCCCCCAAAGACTTTTCACCGTACCTATTTCAACCAATGCAGTATCTTCCTGAAGACGGCTATTGGTATACACAGGATTGACGACGGTCTGTGAAAACCGTTTATAGATTAGGATCCCAGGCTCTCAGCTGGCTTGACCTTACCCCCTTAGTACTTGAACTAAACTGTAGCAGAAAATGTAGATAGGAGAGAATTGTCAGGGGAACTGTTGAAAAGTATATATGATCTATATGATCTAGTGACTAACAAAGCAGGAGATAAAGTAGAAAAAAACAAAGTCAGCAATGGACACCAAGAAAGGGTTGGGTAGCAGAAGAAACTCGAAATAAATGATCTTGGAAGTTCTATTAGACAGTTGATTCACAGCTCCCAAATCTTGAGGGTTTAACATACAAAATTCGCACTTAAACAAAGTAACTTCTTTTAGGAAGGGCCCCTTGAAAGCTTCTCCACAAATTGATGGCTCATAGACCAAGACCACTTTCACATAGTGGCTCTGCCATCTTGTGGTTTCACACACACCCAGGAGCCAGCCTGCCTACAGGTGTTGAGAGGATGAACTCAGGTATGATGCACACACTCCCTCTCAAGTTCTATGAACAATGACTAGTTACGGGATCCATCTAGACATGAAAGAGACCGGGAAAGTCAGTCCCTGTCTGGGCACTGCTGTCAAGCTACTCTACACCATGGTAACTACAAATATGGTCATCACCCAGTCAACTCTGCCACAGAGTCAAAGGAAGAGGGAGTTTTAACACAAATGAATGGATGAACAAAATGGGATATTGTATATATCCAATATTAGATATACACAATATTGGATATTATTCGGTTTGAAAAGGGAAGGAAATTCTGGCACTTACTAAAACATGGATGAAACTTGAAGACATGCTCACATGACTCACATAAGCAAGTCACAAAAAGACAAACACAGTATGATTCCATTTATATGAGGTACCTAGGAGTCAATTTCACTGAGACCGAAAGTAGAATGGTAGGCACTACAGGCTGGAGGAGGAAGAATAGCCAGCGATTGTTTAATGGATACAAAGAGTCAGATGGGGTAGTTAAGACATTCTGCAGATGGTGGTGATGGTTGCACAACAACTTGAGTGTGCAAATGCCAAAGAACTGTACACTTAAAATGGTTACAATGGCAAGTTTTATGTTATTTACATCTGCCATAATGATTTTTAAAATTTTTTATAAAGATGCTTAGCCCTGTGTGATAACGTCTAATATCTAGTCTTTATGTCATAAATCCAGGATAAGATCATACATAAATAGATAGCACTTAATTTTTTATTTTGTAATATATTATCTGTTTTAAATGAATAACCACAGAATGATTTGAACTCTTACTTGACTCACTTCAACTCCGGGGAGACTAAATACCACAAGTTTTCAAGTCTGGATGAAAAAGACAACTGAGTTCCTTTGAGGCTTTGCCTTGTTCCTTCAAGCCTGGATAAAGCCCCCAAATTTTTGACAACCTGATCCAAGACACACACACACACACACACACACACACACACACACACACACACACACACACAAACACACACACACAGTGGATCAGAATGTCAGTGGAAGAAAAGCATGACAGAAAACCATGTGTGTACAGTATGACACTTCTTTTTCTCATATACATTACACAAAAATACATGCAAAAGTCACTAAAACAATTAACAGTAAACCACTCTAAGCAGCGTGATTACAAGAGACAGTTGCTTTCCTCTGCACACTTGTCTTCTGTTTGCAAAATGTAGTTCGTATGCATGTATTACCTTTCCAATGCATTAGTTTAGAAAGGCAGCTAGTTCTCAGGCTTTGGGATTGTTGATTCTGTTAATGTTGGGAAGAAATTTCCAGCACGTATACAAGACTGGACCTCTAAAGATACCTGCACACACATGTTTATTGCAGCACTATTCACAATAGCAAAAACATGGGACCAGCTGTGCTGCCCATCAAAAGTGGACTGGATAAAAAAAATGTGGTACATATACAGAATGGAATATTACACAGTCATAAAGAAGGACAAACATATGGACTTTGCAGCAACTTGGATGAATTTAGAGTCTCTCATACTTGGTGACCTATCACAGAAACAAAGAACAAAGTACCACATGTTCTCACTCATAAACGAACCCTGAACATTTACTACCATAACACTATAAGAAAGAGATTGGCAGTAGCAGGATATTGCTAGGATAGGAGTAGAGGGGACACAACATCAATAAGTGTACCTGATCTCAAACCAGGCAAAGTGGGGACCAAAGGGAAACCCAAACTTTACCTGTATGATGACTACTTGTATACCTAATCCTGAATTGTAATGTAACCCACATCTTTTAAAACAAACAAACAAAACACAAAAAAACTGGACCTCTGAACTCCATCTTTCCTCCTGAGATGCTTTTCTTTTTTAAAAAATTTCAAGTGCATTTGATGTCCTCTAACCCGAGGCTGCTTAATCCTTCTATAGGCTTAATTATCCACTGGAATTTAACACTTTTTAGAGAAACAGAAGATAATTCTCTTGCCAAGGAATATGCCACACAAACAATTTTCTGGTGATTTTAACCTTCCTCACAAATATTTCTGTCACAGAGGGCACAGAGGAAGTGACCGATGTCCAAGTAAAATATGCAAGAATGGCAAGAAACATATTTGTGAAACTGCCCCCAAAGCCCTGACAAACACAATATTTGTATTCTTTTTCTTCCTGCCCTCTATTCTTCTGATGCTTTTGTTTTGATTTCCTTGTTTGTCTGTCCTTCTTTACCCATCTTTGTAGTATCTCTTCAGGCAATTACTGGGCAAAGGGGAACAAAAACCCAATGTTCATCTTCTAAGGACAAAAGTGCCTGGTGCAAAGTAAGCACTGCATAACTCTTAAAAAAAAAAGAAAAAAAAAAAACAGAGCCAAGACTGAGACCACAAAGGCAACCATTACAGTAGCAATGCAGAGATGAGTAATTCTTCAACATGGTCTTACTTTCAGGGGCTTCAGGAGTGTGACTAGTAAACCCTTAGGAAGGAGCTGAGTCAGAGTCATTCATTTTCCTCGTTCTTTGAGTCAGGAAAGAAATGTTTGCCTTCAGTAGGGCTCTTTGTCTTATACATGTTTTTAAACATCAAGGTTCATTTAATTTGAACACAGAATTTCTTGGGTTTCCTCTCAGATTTAATGGTACCTCTTTTCTTAATTGCTTTTCACCTGTGGTGTGCAGCTGATGTCTTCCAAAGTGCCTGGCAGTCCTGGAGTGTCAGAATTGTTGATCACTCTTCTTGTATCATGGGCAGAGTTGGTCACTTTGCCAGGCGCATGGTAGTTGCTTAATATATACATGTCAATTTGTTTTTTAATCAAAGAAATAAAAGCGCATGTAAAACAACAAAAAAATATGTTAAAAGCTTAAAACACTTTCACAGGACAACAGCACATTCCCCTGGGCACATCACCCATGCCCTGCCCATCCCTGCTAAGACAAATTATGGAATTCTTACAACCCAAGGGTAGGTATACAAATGGTCATTGTTCAGATAAAGTTTGATCTCACTTTGGTCCCCACTTCACCTGGTTGAGATCAGGTGCCCGTACTGATGAAATGCCTCTCCCCGCCCCCCAGCCATTTCTCCTGGTACTTCTTTCTGTATTGCTTTCCACTGTGCATGTTATTTCTTGATTTATCAAAGGTGCACCTTCCCTACGGACTTTTTGCATTTCAGGCCCTCACACCCCCACTGATTCCACATTCAGTTCCTCTCTCCTCTCGTCTCAATAAAGTCATATCACAATTTATGGTTTTTAAAAAAAGTAATCAATGGTGATACAATAATGATGTAAATACTATTCACTGCTGAACCAAATAGTGTGTAAGGTTTACATTTTCCTTTACCACCAACCTGTTTTGCTTTCTTTTTCATTTCCAAATTGTTCTATGTGACTATCTAGTTACTCCATCAGATGTGTCAAATATGTGTCTACCTTGTTTCTCAGGAGCCTTCTTTTTTTCTCTTCCCTGGAGTTTTTACCTTCTGGGCTTCTGCACCCTGCTACACAGTGGTCATCCCGATTCTTCCTCTTGGCTGCTGTTCCTTCGGTAGCTGTTTCCAAGCCTTGTCTTCCTCTTTCTCATTTGACCCATCCTCCAAAGCTTTCAATGACAGGATGCAAGGAAGTTACATGTTTCTGAACTCTTGTATTTATACAAATGGATTGTTTTCCCACACTTGATCCCTGAGTATGAACCAACCAATGCACAGAAAAGGGGATAGCATGTGCAAAGGCCCAGAGGCAAGAAAGCATGGTGCATTTGGGGAACCGTGGAAGAGAAGTCACAGGCTTGTGTCAAGCAGACAAACAATAAAACAGAATTGTAGCATTTTTTTACAAGAAAACAACTTAATATGAGAACCAAGGAAATCAATTCAGTTGGATATTACTTCAATAAGTTACAAAAGCTAAGAATCATCTAGAAGAACACAGTCATCAGTATAGTTGTGATGAGTTAGAGACAATGCCATTAATAACTTTATATTCTAAATTTTACTTTTTAGAATTCTAACAGCATCAAGATGCTATGAGAGAAAATGATTCATAGAAAAACTTCTCTCTGCCTTCTAGCAATTTCTCCTATTTCCATCTGAGATCATTGTGGCTGTTAAATCTTATGGTAGTTTCCAAACTTGACTGTGCATCAGAATTACCAATAAGAGCTTTAAAAAAAATCAAGTTCCAGTTCTCATTCCAGATCTACTGAGTGAGAAGCTCATTTGGTGGAAGTTTGGGAGTAGGATGTGGGGGTAAGTAGGAAAGAATCTGAGATGTTTGTGGGATTGCTGGTGACTAAAGGACCACCTCTCTGGCATGGTCTGGGAGTCCAGTTACCCACCTGTTTATGGGCAGCAGTGATGCCTTGTACAGCACTGTATCCAATGCCCAGGACTCTCTCTGGCCAGGGTCACACACTCAGTAAACTTATATTGAATAAAAGAAGGGGTGATACCCTTCACCTTAAACCATAATGTCATTTACCTATCCACCCCCACATCTCACTACCCTAACTAGTCTGCAAGACACTTGAATACATGAATAATATCCTTTATGTCATCATAAAGACACAAAAAGTATAAATATATGAAATGGTAAATATAATAGGGAAGTTATTGAAATATAAAAGAAATACGGTATATGAACTTAAAATCAATTTTAACAGATTGCTTTCTTTCTTATATCAAAGGTTCAAGCCAAGGGATGTTGCAGGAAATTTTGCTTACATTTTGTTTCCAGAAAATGTAAGCAAACTTCAAATGTCAGGACTGGATATGAGGTTGAGTGATCAGAGCGCAAGAAGTGAAGATCCTTGGGAAACCATTCCATGCTGATATGCTGTTGAGTTGGACATCACAGTCCTAGCAAAAGGAAATTGTGCAATGTTGTTGTTACCCAACTGTTCATTAGCAGTGTATATTCACTGTTGGATGTGTTCATAAATGCATGTTTATATGATATGAATTATATCCAACTATTATTAGCAAGAGATAATGAGCAGTTATCTAAAACTGTCTTTAGTGGGGATATTGAAAACTTCCACATCCAAGAAAATGATGCTTAGCAGGGTAAGTTCAACCAATGAGGTGCCCGTTTTTTTTTGGGTTTTTTGTTTTTTTGAAGAGTCAAGTGATAATAATAGCAATTTTCAAAACTGTTTGTCGCAAAATTCAAGAACTAAGACTTTTAAGTCTCCTAAATCTAACAAAACTTGAAATATTTAAATTGTGCCTCGTGCTACACAAACATATAAAGGCTCCTAACACATATTTTTTAGTGTGAAAGACTCCTATGAGAACAGACTTTGTAATAAGCAATTTTCCATCTCTTCCTTTGGAAAGAAAGAGAAATTATGTCCAAATAGTCTATGGTCATAGTCTTTCCTTTCAGTTTTTAATATTTTCTGATTATTAAAATAATATGTTTATAAAGTACATACAAATTTTTAAAAATAGGCATAAAATCATTCATGAACACCTTCGTATATTTTATTTTTCTCAATTCTTTACTAAACTGAAATGTAGTGTATAAATTTAGTGTCCTGACTTTTTTTCAGTTACTGTGTGAATATTTTAGACCTATTTGTGATTATTTCCTCATAATATATACCCAGAAGAATAAATAGAGAGAATAAATAGAATAAATGAGAACATTTGAAAGATTTTAATTAGGCCAAATTGCTTTCCAAAAGTTTTGTACCAATTCGCCCACCAGCATTTGATAAGAATGCCAATTCTATTTCGCTCTAATTAGCACTGGATTTTTAAATAGGTATTCCTTGCTTATCTGAACAACAACAATGTAGTCTCCTTTTTGTTTTAATTTGCATTTGGTTGAGTCCTAGTGAGTCACTTATATTTACCAAATTGTTATGTTTTCATTGTGCAAATGGAAGGTTCATGCCCACTGCCCATTCAGCTCTCAAGATCTTACTGCTTTTCTTATCATTTTATATGAATTGTGAACATATTAAGATTATAAACCTGTCTATCATGTTTCTTGCAAATACCACACTTTCTGGGCTCTAAGTTGCACTAGTGAGAAGACATACCATTACTTTATTAACAGCTTTTATGAAAAAAATAAATAAATGCTATATTCATAAGATGCTGTTTATAAGACATGTTGATTTCATCTATGTTAAATGCATGTAATACTACAACATTAAAATGTGGAATATGTTAAAATGTAGAGTTGGCTCTGAACAGATATAGTATGAATTTATTGTAGATTCTTCTAGTTGATTGTATCATGGGATGAATATTGTTACTAGAGAGAGGAATATGACCCAGTGTCTGAATGTGTAACAGGTTTGATGAAATACATGAATTTTAATATAGCTCATTAAGATATTGAATTAGTGGCAGCTACCTGAACTTAAATACTAAATTATCCCATGCCATTTAGGGGATAAATGCTACTTGATGATATAGAAATTGATGAGTAAGAACTCTGCTGTGCCTGCTAATGCTGTGTGCCGAGTTATGCTGTGCCAGTTTATTCTAGTTATAGTCAGGAAGTCTTACACAGACCTATCTATACCTATATGTTTGTGTGTATATGTCTGTCTATATCGTGTGTGTGTGTGTGTGTGTGTGTGTGTGTGTGTGTGTGTGTAATGAGTCATTAATATTGAATGTTTAGTATCTACAAAACCTGCCACCACAGGGCCACTCTTCCAGATCTCTTTCCATGCTCATTGTCTACCAAAAATCATAGAACGTTCTAGAAAATGTGATGGTTTTGAAACATGAGGGTTTATTGATTGGTGTTAATATATAAAACTTGTTTCAGTAGCATAATCTAAATTGAGCTTCTCTTATTGGATAAAAAAGCATTTTTTGTATCAAAAGCCTGAATAAGATATTTTCATTTTTCTTTCTTCCTATTCACCAGTCCAGAGATATTTTGTAAACCCCACAGTGACAATAATTAGAGCTGTTATTAACTGAGTACATTAATGTGCTAATCACTTTGGAAGAATATTGTGAAAGAGGAGTAATCCAAGAAGAACCAATATCTTAACTTCAACTTACTTATGCCAACTTTTTTGTGTGTCAGGGTCTCACTCTGTGGCCCAAGCTGGAGTGCAGTGGCATGCTCACAGTCCACCACATCCTCAACCTCCTGGGCCCAAGCAGTCCCTCTGTCTCAACCCAGCTAATTTTTTTATTTTTGCAGAGACAAGGTCTTGCTCTGTTGCCTAGGCTGGTCTTGAACTTTGGGCTCAAGCACACCTCCCATCTCTGCCTCCCAGAGTGCGGGGATGAGAGTTATGAGCCACTGTACCCGTCCTATGCCAACATTGTGCAAGCACTTTCTGAGTGCCAGGAGCCACTACATGCTCTGTACAAAACAAGAAAGGCAAGGTCCCCTATCTCAAAGTCCTTAAAACACAATGGGCTTGGGATGAGGAGCAGACAATAAACAAGTTAACAAACAATACAAAAAAGTCAGAATGTGCTAAGTGTCATGAAGAAATTAAGGTACAATTGGTTAGGCTTCAGCGAGTTTTTTTGTTTGCTTGTTTGTTATTGTTTTAGATTCTTTCAGCATGTCTGCCCATTTCTTGATGGATGATTTACAAGGGCCTCTGCCCATACCTTGAAGAGTGTTCAGCAGTTTTTGGCCAAAAAATGGCATGATCCCCATGCCCTACCCTCCCTGTTCACCTGATCTGGCCCAGAGCAAGTTTTTTTGTTTTCCCCAGATGAAAAAGTCCTCAAAGAGAAAAGTTTTGCTGAACACTGGAAGAGGCGAAACAAAAAATGGCAGAAGCCCTAAAAGGCATCCAAATAGACGAGTCCAAAAGCTATTTTGAGCAGTGGAAAAAACATCTTGATAGGCATTGCATCCAACGGAGAGGACTTTGAAGGCAACTGAAGTTTAAGTGTGTAAGAATAAATACACAATTTTTTATAACTAAATTCTGGGGTTTTTTTTCCCCTCCCCCAGTATAATTCAAGATGGTCGCCAAATACCTTGTGTACAGGTGGTCTGACCACCCTCCATGAAAACAACAATCTCTTAAACAAAAGGCTCTTTGCTCTTTCCAGGGCAACCACTGACTGAGGGCTGCTCGAGAGGCAAATATTCCTCTATGTCTAAATGAGATGTCCATGGGATCCTACGGTCTCCAAAGTGAGGTTGATGCAGTCTCTATCTCTTGTACTCTATCTCTAGCCTGGAATCAAGGAAAAATGTAGCATTTGCTCCCCCACTGGCCTGGGGACCCATTTTGTTCTTTATCATGGGGCTCAGCATGAGAGGAGAGGGTCGATAATATAAGCCTTTGGTTTGCTCATACCTGTGACTCTACATTTTCTGAGTAAAGGTCATTCTGTGCTTAGGTAGATTTTTAAAATTGGTCTTTAATGAACCCACATGAGTCAGTCTCACTCATGTCACTCTTATTCCAGCCCTGTTGGATCCTGTCTTTATTTGAAGTTTGATACTTTGTTCATTGTGAATTTTTTGACATTAATTTAGACTTTTCAAAATATTGTATTAAATATTGTATTAAAATTTTGTATTAAATATTGTATTATTTTTCTTGATTATTGGGATTTTTGGCATTCCCTTAAATTTTGCACCTGAGGTGAGTGCCCAACTTATGTCACCTTCGTTCCAACCCTGTGTTGGAAGGGTACATGGAGCACAGCCCACCAGCCGACCACACTAAACCATGAGAAATAAATATTTGCTGGGCCAAGCCATTGAGACATGAGAGTACTTGTTACAGCAGCTGATGTCACCTGCCCTAACTGATACAACTCATTAGTCACTCTTGGACTATTGCCCAGTGAATTTTTTTAAATTGTTAATGTTTTTATTAAGAAAGATATCCAAGAAGGCAGATTATACAAAGTGTTTTTGAAACACAATAAACTGGAACAACTCAGGAGAAGAATACTATTCCGAATTCAAGAAACATTAAAAACAATGTGTCATATAGTGTGACTACTTTCCAGCTTAGTTAATAAACTGAAATATTTATTTGTCAAGTAAATGTACATCAGGACTTGATTTAATGAACAGATTAAAAATTGTGGTGTTTGATATCAGTTGTTGAAATTTCCTTTTACACTTAAAAATGATTGGCTTGCAAGTGTTTTTAACATTTCTCTTATAACCAATATTCACCTTTTTTTTTTTTAGTCAGGGTCTCACTTTCTTGTCCAGGCTGCAGTGCAGTGGCACAATCATTGCTCACTGCAACCTCAACCACCTGGGCTCAGGGTACCCTTCTGTGACTCAGCCTCCCGAGTACCTGGGACTACAGACACGTACCACCACATCTGGTTAATTTTTTTTTAATTTTAGAGTTGTGGGGTCCATGTGAGGGTTAACTCCACAAGTAGATTGCATGCAGGTGAGGTATGGACTTCTAGCAGGCCCTCTCCTCCCAATAGTGGGCCTTGTATCCAGTGTGTGGCTGTGCGCCCCTTATCCCTTCTGCCTCCCTCCCTTCTTCAACAGTGTCCAGCATCTGTCTCTTAAGCCCTTCCTTTATCTTGTAAAGAGGTTTTTTTTTCGAGTTGGAGTCTCACTCTGTCACCTAGACTGGAATTCAGTGGCAAGCCCCCGGCCACCGCAACCTCCACCTGCTGGGCTCCAGCAATCCTTCCGCCTCAGCCTTCCAAGTAGTCGGAACTACAGATGCGCGCTACCACGCCTGGCTAATTTTTGATTTATTGTAGAGATGAAGTCTCGCCAAATTGCCCAGGCGTGTCTCGAACCCATGGGCTCAGGCAATTCACTCACTTCGGTCTCCCAAAGTGCTGGGATTACAGGCTGAGCCATCGAGTCCGGCGTCTTTTATTTTTGTACTACCCAAAACTTCTCTTGTGGATAATTCAGGAGGCAATCCAACGATTATCTTCTATTACCATTGTAGGATCTATTAAAAGCCCTACAGATCTCCCAATTCTGATGGCATTAATACAATTTTTGAGAGGTGGGATGGCATGGGGATTATATGCATGGAATGTGGAGTCAGACATTCTGCATCTGAATATCAATTTGGTAGAATGTGCAATCTTAGACTAGATGCTAACGTCTCTATACCTGTTTCTTCACCTATAAAATGGGGCATATTAGAATACCTACCTCATGGCATTGTGTGAGGAATAAATGAAGTGAAACTTGGCATACATAGTAAGTACAAGGTAATTAATAACTTTGTTCTAATTTTCTTTAGAGTGGAAGCTACTTCTTTCCTTGTCCACTCTGGTATTTGATGTAAGTCTGAATTGGAAGAATAATTATCAGAACAATTGGAAGAATGAGTCCCTGGTTTCTTTCAGCAGAATCATTGATGTCCCACTGAAATTTGAAATGCGTATTTAACAAATTGTACTACAAAGAAGTCTTATGGTTATCCCATGCTGGAGAAGGCAGTAGAACCAATGCGGTCCTGGCTCAGGAAGGGTCATGGGAGCCTTTGGGACGTCCACACCCCAGAAGTTCAGGTGCCAACACTGGCTCCAGCGAGCCTGGGTTCACACCCAAATGGGAACCATCAGCAGGGGTATTATAAATCCTCTCCCCTTGGATTTATTTCAAAATATGCAGTGGCTGTCAGAACCAAGATATCTTTGCCAAAAGGAAATCAAGAAAAACAATGGATGTTGGAATTTTATCTTGAAGTCAATTTCCCAAAGGGACTTTTTCTTCTTGCTTGTTACCTGTAAGTGTCTCAAGTCACAGAAAGGAGTAATAACAAATAAAAATATTACAATATTCCCCCATGTCCTAATGACTACTTACAGGAAAGATTCTCCTGTGGCTTATGAGAGAAGATGAACCTAGATAAGAGAAGTACTTTTCATTTCCATTTATTGAAAATATTTGCTTCCTGGATTATAGACTCATAGAAGCTTGATGCCAAGAGACACCTTAGTAATCACTTAGACACCAATTTATTTCTTTCTTTTTTTCCTAAAAATAAAGTAACTAGGACCTCAGAAGGAAGTAGAAGCCAGGTTCCCTGACTCTTGGTCTAATGCTTATTCATTGTGATTCTTTGCCTGACATGTTAGCCTGCCTTTTTTTTGAAAAGGTCTGCAATTATACAAAAGCCCTACAAAAAATTTTATGCAAAGTTTAAACTTTAGGCAGAATTTAAACTTTATCCAAAGACTTTGTAGCAGGATATTGATATCATAATAACATTTGGAAGTTCTAGTTTCTACTTATACTTGAGATATTTAGTGATGTTTGTTTAATGAATATTTATGTATATTTACTTCAAAGGAAAGGATCAAGCAATGATTTTGAAATCAGTACCAATATCTATTCAAAGGGACAAGCAATGAATTATAGTTGCTTAGGGTTGGGACTCCTACATCAACCTGCTCTTGTTATTTGGAGCCTGGAGCATGCTCAGACAAGATTTGTTTCAGTAGGCAACAGAGAGATGAAGAAGCAGCCGGGCAGCAGCTGATGGCCAAATAAATTATCTTTGAAGGCACTTATGAGACTCTGAGTGGAATAAAACCCAGAAAATTCTGCTGTTACACTATTTTATTATTTTTATTCTGGACCTCACTTTGAAGTCCAGACTGGAGTGCAATGGTATGATCACAGTTCACCGCAGCCTCGACCCCCTGGGCCCAGGTGATCCATCTCCCTCAACCTCTCAAGTACCTGGGACTACAGGAACACACCACCACATCAAGTTAATTTTAAAAAATTTTTTGTAGAGATGAGGTCTCACTATGTTGCCTAGGCTGGTCTTGAACTCTGGACTCAAGCAATCCTCCCACCTTGGCCTCCCAAAGTGCTAGGATGACAGGCATGAGCCACTATGCCCAGCCTCTGCCATTACACTACTTTAATCCATTGAATATATATGTGCCATACATGGCATGGGAACTGGCCAGTAAAAGACTGTGCCCTAAAGGAAAGCAAACATGCCAGAATCAGTAATGCAATCTGCTAAGCATGGGGACTGGCTTGGATCTGACAGTCATGTAGGGCTATAGGGACTGGGACTGGCTTTGCAGGGTGAGTCACTACAGGTAGACACAACAGAAGGGGTGTTCCTTGCAGGGAAAACCACCCATTATCAATATCGTTCACCTGAGATGGTGACTCGTGAATGAAATTCTAAAGGATGACAAAGACCATGCCAGGTGGACAACATAAGGAAGGACACTCCTGGCAGAGGAAGCAAAGCAAATCATGACAACCTCGGTCCAGATTCCATAGCTCAGGAAGGTCTGGGACTGTGTGCCACAACTTTGTGATTCTCACCCTAGCACAGAGCCTGGCCAAGTGTTCAGTGTGTGGCATGAAAGATGGCTAAGAGAAAGAATGGACACAGGTATCCTCATTTCCAGTCCTCAGAATTTGGCACTCCATCTGGAATGGGACTTAGGAATCCCTGTATTTTTCCAAGACCCCCAAACCTCCAGCATGGGGTAGCCATTGGGCCTCTGTGACCCTGGGGAACATTTGTAGCAGCTGTTTGGCTGCCCAAGACAAGCCAATTTGAAGAGGAGGAAGGCACTGTTTTCTTAGTTTCCGGTTCTGCTGGGAAATGAAGTAAACCTTAATACAAAGATAAAAATAAGCTGCAGGATAAATCAAACTGTCCCTTCATAGAAACACAGGCTGGAAGGTGGGTGGGGAGTGGCGAGCATATTAAATTCCCCCTCACAGAGCGGGCGGTCTCCCTTTGAAGCTACTTTTTAAATTAAGGATTTTTCCATGGTGTCTGAACAAAGTTCTGTGTCCCTCCAGCTACACAGCTGACAGAACTCAAAAGCAAAGTTGCTCACACTCCCCAGACCCCAGCTCCTCATACCTTCTCCTGCTCTGGGAACTAAAGGTTGAACTAATAAGCAGTGACTGTGAGGACATCGGGGTAAGTCACTTTCATCGTTTTTTTAAAAAACATAAAAATAAGAAATAAGAAATTTTTAAAAACCTCAAAAGATAAATGGGTGAAAGACTGAAATGGCCAATTAACAGCAGAAGGAATATGAATAACCAATAAGCATGTGAAAAATGCTGAACCTCATTTAGTGTTAAAAAAATTTTTTTTGCTATTAAGTTTGCAAAGATATAAATAAAATTAATACTACAGGCTATTGCTTCTAGTGAAATACTAGACTACCCTTTCAGGTCTTTCCTCTGAGATCTCTGAAGCACCCATCCCATGATGAAGCTCCCTAAACCCGGACCTCTTCATAGAACTGTCCTTCCTTGACAGGACTGAAACCTGGCTCTCCCAGGACACTCAGCAGCCCTCCAACGTGAAAAAAGCTCTTCATCCCATATTCCACACAGAACTGGGGTCAAAAGACCAGACCAGAACCTTCCTGGGGTCAAAAGACTAGACCAGACACCCAACTGCTACTTCCCGACCATTAATACTTTTGAGAAACTCTCCCTTAATATTTTTGAAAAAGTCTTTATTTCTTGTCACTCAACCTACAAACTACCTACACTTTCTTTCAATCCTTGTTTCCTCCTACTTCAATATTTCCTCCTGTTCAGGGTCAACTTGTCCACTCATGCTCTTGATCCCGTTCCCCTCCCACCACCCGGGGTAGCATTCTGCTGGTTTCCTCCACCTCTTGTACCTTCAACCTCCTCTCCACGGATGATTCCTTCCCACCTGTGCAGTTGGCGGAACAGCCCAAGGGGCCCTGCCGGTAGTGGGTCACAGCACAGACTCCAGACTCCCGGTCAGGTACCCTCTGGGTGGATCCCAACTCACTCCTTCCGAGTTGTGTGGCTTTCATCTACTTCTTCCATCTCTAAAATGGAGATAATAAAAATATCCCTCTGGATGAGGATTAAATCAATGAATATGTATGAGCAGTGCCTGGCCCATCACACATATTATGTGTTTGTTAAATAATTCAGCATTTAAAACACATCATAGGCACTGGAGACACCAATAAGGGGAGAGGAGAACTAGGGTTCAGAAATTACGTGTGGCGTACAAGGTTCACTACCTGGGATATGGGTCACCTGAGACTCAACCCCCACCACTACACAATACATTCATGTAACAAACATGCATATGTACCCTTGAACCTAAAATAAAAATGGAAAAAAAAAAAACCTACTCACAGGCAACCTGGACTAGATTTACCTCCAACACCTTAATGAACAGTTATGAAAAATCATAAAACCCCCACATACACTTTTGAACTTTAATACATAAAGATCTCTAAATTGTATCATTTAGTTCCTTCACTACTCAATGTTTAATATTAGATATCAAAATCTCACAAATTTTTAAAAAAACATGTCTCTCCCTTTGCACACAAACCAAGAGCACAAGCAATATCTTCTTCCTGGTCCCCAGTTTCCTCTGCACTTCCCACCCCAACCTCTTCCTTCCCTGAGCAGCAAGGCTTCTTCAAAGTGTTTCCTAAGCTTACGGGCTCCGCTTTCTCACTTGATGTACAATCCAACCTTCTGCAATCGGACTTCACTAAATCACTCTCACCAACGACAATGCTTGCAACCTTCTAGTTGAACCCAGCAGCCGTTTTACAGTCCTCAATGACTTGTCATCAGTGTTTTACATCACTCATTATTCCTTCCTTGGAAGACTCCAAGGCGCCATCTCTTCCCAACAGTCCAGTCACTCCTTTTTATGCTCCTTTCCTTGGCCAAATCTCTTAACAATGGCATGCTCAGGTTTCTGTTCTAGGTGTTCCCTGGGGTCTCAGGCACCAGTAAAGCCTGAGTTACTATCTACATGCAGAAAATTTTCAGATCTCTCAGTCTAACCCTGATCTCTGTCTGGGCTGACGTAGAGCCAGCTGCCCCTTGGAGCTCATTACTTGGATGAGGAGTTAGCTCAGTAAGTTCAGATGTGTTTATGAGTGCACCTCCTCCCAAACACATCCTACTATCCAGCTTCCCTCAGAGAATGGTGCCAGTGTCCCCCTGGTGTCCAAGCCTGAAACCCAGGCTCACTTCTGGATGCACCTCCTACCCAAGGCTCCACATCTAATCAATTATCTATTGGCTCTAATATCTCCTAAATCTCTCTATTTTTTTTTTACTCCACCCCAGCTGTGGCACTAACTTTACCTTAATTTCTGGCCTGGGTCACTGCACTGGTCTCTCTCCTTCCACACCTGTCCCAATCCCTCCTCTCTAAAGCCAGGGTGATCTTTCTAAAACAATGATGTCTCACCTCCCTTGCTAAAAGCATGTCAATGACTACCCAGTGCCCCAGAGTCAAGCCAAAGCCTTAGCCCAGCACCCAAGTTATATTGGAGGTCACTTGTGCCTGCCACAGAGATGATTTTTTTAAATTGAGAGATTTTGCAAGCCAGTTGTCAAATCGTTGGTAACCGAAATTCATACCATGGAAATCAGAGATGCCCCAGAAGGAGTTCACTACTTGCACACTTCAGCTATTGCCATATCTCTTCAAATTCTCCAGCCAGTCAGAACTACTGTCAATGGCCTCTCACTCCCACACCCTCCACCACCACCTTCTCTGGGGGAAGTCTTCCCCTCTTTCTTGGCTGTCTCCCATTCATCCTTTAGGTCTCACATTAGCAGCTGCCTTCTCCATGAGACCTTTTCTGATGATCTGCCCTCAAACTGACAAATGCACCCCTTCTATATACTCCCTCAATGTCCTGTTCCTACCTAAATCTGTGTCTACATCGGTGACTACTTTTCTAGTTTTCTTTTGGGGGGGTTGAGGTTCAGAAACAGTCTTGCTATGTTGCCCAAGGCTAGTCTCAAACTCCTGACCTACTCTTGCCTCAGCCTCCCAAGTAGCTGGGATTATAGGTATGCACCACCATGCCCAGCTATATCTGTGACTACGTATAAACTGAGAGCTTGCTATTTTTCATATGATGTAAAAAGAGGTGAATTTACAAGCTCATTTAATCCTCCTAACAATCATATGAGATGTTTACTATCTTAGACGAAAAAATTTAGGCTTAGATGAGTTGTCATTTGTACAAAGTAACACACCATTTGCCAGATACCTGGTACTTATGTGAGTACATAACACTCTCTCATTGATTAGTCTCAATCATTTGCTACTCTGTAAGCTGAGTGGAGTTAGAGGCTGCCTGGTACACCCAATACTTGTCAACATACCTGGCACTTGGTAAGTGTTCAACATAAGTAGATGCTGAATAAATTAATTCTAAACCACTAAAATAACTGCTTGCCCCTCACAGCCTTTTTCCCAAACATCACGTTAATATTCATAAATTCTCTACAAGTTTATAAATAATGCTGACTAGAAAGTTTACCCACTCAGTTCCATAAATAGCTGGTACAAGACTCCTTTTTTCAAGAAACAGCCATCAAGACTGCACCCTCAAACACTGTTGGTTGGAGCTCCCTTGATGACTTCCTGCCACCCTTCAGCCTTGGGAGGCTGGGACTTCTCCTCTAAAAGCTTTGGCATCTTGGAGGTCCCATAAGTTGTTCAAACTCTTTTCTAGTGTTTTGTTTTTAAGTTGTGATTTTTCTCCATGACCACTGCTGAGATTCAACTGACCTTTTCTCATGGTTCCCAAACAGCCAACAAGAAACAGGGTTTTGAAATGAAAGCGGAGGACAAGGGTTATAAACCAGAGGTCTCTCACGCTGCTGTTCAAGCCACTTGGTTGTGCTATGGGTTATTAGGGCACAGCTTTACATAAATGGAGTTGTGTCCAGTCAAGACAAACCCCAACAAAACGGCATTCATTTGAAAATGAAACTGTGCCCCGCTGACTTTACATCTTGGATTTCTTGAGCATTCGTGATCAGCATCTACGTCTACAGCACCCTTATGAAACTTTGCCTAACAGTGGCCTCCTCGATGCTCTCTGTCTGTTTCACTGTCTTGATTCCCCAAATGGCACTGAAACTCCTCAGTTGGCAAGAGTGTTTATCCTCTTTGGCATGAATCTGTGTACTTTCTGTGGCATAGAGATGGTTTATTGAATCCATTGAGAAAAATCAGCCAAACCAAGGAAAAAAATTTTTTTTTCAAGTCAGTCAATTAAAAATGGCTTCCTTTTAAAAATTTACAATGAATTACACCTGATGATTAGCTACCAGAAACAGAGACGCAATAATAGGAAATCTCTCTGAGAAAACGGAAGTAAAACTATTGTAGAAGAAGGGCTTACTCTTCCTTTTCTTTAATCTCCTTTGGTAATGTACTTGTAACACAGCACAGCCAGAGTAAAATTAACTTTGTTATGACAATCTCATAATGGGAGCTATTTACCTGGTTCAGTTTCCTGTACTACTCTTGGAGGTGATTCTTTAACTCGGGACAATAAAAAATGACAAAAATATTTGTGGAAGGTAAATGAGCCCACATTTTGTAGCACATATCATATGTGTAATGAACAATAGTTTATGTTGTCCCTATCGAGATCAATATGTATATAAAAGCTGTTTTGGTTATAATTTCCTGCTATGCTTATTTTTCTAAAATTGTGTACCAGAAACTATAGTCACGGGGAATTATTGGAAACAGTCATCAACATATCACCAATGAAAAGCTGACATCTTGAGTATAAGTTTAAATTTTGTGCCTTCAAATGTGAACTTCTAAACAGGATTCTTTTTTGTCTTTATTGAGATACTATACATTCAGTAAAGTGTTCTAATTTTTTAAGTGCACAATTCAAACACTTTTTACATGTGTAGTCACTTAGGAAACCAAGATAAGACAGAAAGCATTTCTAGCCTCCCAGAGGGTTGCTCATGATCACTCTGAGCTAGTATCCTACAAAGGCAACCACTGTTTTTCTATCACCAGGTTTACTTATCCTTGAACTTTTTATACATGGAATCATAATTATGTCTGTGAGATGCACTCATGTTGTTGCACATAGCAATAACTTTGCTCATTTTTGTTCTTTTGCAATAAATGTCTTGCTGTTGACAGACATTTGAGTTGATTTGTCTTTCATTATTGCAAATAAAGCCAATATGAACAATCTTGTGCATGTTTGAGAAGAACAGATTTCCCTTGGGTATGTACCTAGAAGTAGAATTTACAGATTACAAAGGAGGCTGTGCTTGGAATCTTTTATCTCTAGCTAATTTTTCTTAAATAGTGGCAGGAGGAAAGAAAAGTATCTTCTACTGGCATCTATTATACTACTTGATGTTCTTAGAGAACAGTTATAGACAATTGGTCAAGCTGGAGAGATGTGTTTCTAGGTAAAATCTCAAGGAGTGAGTGAGTAAGATCAGAAGACACTTGAACTATATCACTAATATATTGTACATAGGTCATTTAGAATTATTTATGTGACTTATTTAAGCCTCTCAGGAAATGCCAAAGTTCCAAATATCCTGGTTATTAAAAACTCTTGGAAAGATGAGCACGCTCTAATTAGACTCAACTTTAAGACCTCTGGTCTTCAACAACACAAAGCTAGCTCTAGACCCAGTAATTAACTGAGGAATACTTTTTCTGGGGAGTAAATGATGCTTTCATCTAGCTTTACCTTTCCCACTGGCCACTGTGCAATTTGTAGCTTCCACAGGGGAGTGATGGGTGAGAATAAAAAGATTTTTATTTATTATTTCAGCCAAAGCACCCACCTTAAAATAAAATGTCTCCTCTCTTTTAGGATTTTTCCTAAGTTTGAGTTAAAATCTTTGTGTGGGGAATAAATCTGGTGCCAAGTTCAAGTTATATTATGCTTATCCTCTGGGGAAGTTGAAGTCTAATCAACTTCCTCCATATTGTAGAACAGTTTCTTCTTTCCCTTGAATGCTCCCCTGCCCTCCCCCACTCCCCCCAAACCCTGCACACAAATGATTTATGTTTACCTTTCTGTCCTAGTCTCCTTTCTGCAAAAATTCCTTTGGTAATGCAGACCTCTGACTACCTTCTCACATCTCACTGACGTTAGATCAGTTGCACAGGGGTTATCTTGAGGTTTTGTGTAAAATCTAAAAAAAAAAACCCGGAAATAGTTCCAGACTTTTGATTAACTGGGCAGTTCTGGAAAAAAGGGCTGCTTTGGCCATTTGAATTACGGTATTTGTCACTGGCCCTTTGTATCAGGGTGTACCGCTGAGACCGTCTGCTAATACAGGATGTGATCATTTGGAATTCTCATGACATTGTTCATTCTGAAGTCATTTCACCTTTATTTATAAATCTTTATTTAGATCTCTTATGAACTAGTGAGTCAATGTTAGACCTTATCATAAAGGTTTCTCCCAAGTCCTTATCATAAAGACTATTTTAGCCCTTAAATCTTTTCCATTCTGATGAACTTAACTTCTGCCAGTCCTATTTAACTTTGTTTCAAAGGAACTTGGGTCAGAGCAGACCATGATGTACACGATGTAGGCACCCACTCTCCAGTGCAGGTCAACTTTGTTCCCAGGTCAGCATCCACATGCACAGTTCAGAAAGCTGTGATGACTATGAATTGTATTCAAATTAATCAGTAGATTGTGGCTGCATGAAAGACCCAGACGCATTGTGAGTAATCCACACATAATTTCACAAGATACCTTGCACCTAGGAGGAAAAGAACTAATTGTCCCTGAATCCCATGCACAAAAGGTTGCCAACACTTCACATGAGTTGACTAAACATGTGTGACTGCAGGAGAGGAGCACTGTCACTCTTCACAACCAGAATGAGGAATCTCTTACCCTCAGGGTGTCACGGATTCTACAGACTCTGGTCCCTGAGGGTAGTTTCTTTAGGGATGACAGGAAGGAGCGGAATAGTTGAGTTGAAAATTATTTCCTGTCTTGAATAATTATTGGTTCAACTCATTGGTTCTCCTTTGCTGTTCCCTGCACCCTTTGGCATTGCTAGAGGTCTGCCTCATTAAGTACTTAAGCCAGCATCTTAATAATTTATTTATCTGCTTCTCTACTGCTGTTGAGCTGCCATTCTCTAGATGGGACTTCTCCTGGATTGCTGTCCCATGTGTATGTCAGCTCTTGTTCTGCTTGGGCTGCCTGCCCTTCTCTCGTTCCAGAAACTCCTAGCAGTGTGCTTCATTGCCTCCTGGTTTCATGCCTGCCCACACTTTTGCTGATTCCTCCTACATATCACTCCAACTCCCAGTCAGTCTGAACTAATTCCTCTTCAAATCAGGGCCACCTCATTTGGCTTCTGGTCTTGTGAGGCCTCACTCTTCATCTGATGCATTAGACGTGACAAAGGCACCTACAATTGTGCATACTTCTGGCATCCTGTGCCATTCAGTGAAATGGGTGACATCGACCAGAAGTTGTGACTAGGATGGTTCTGTAATTATTCTTTCCACTTACCTAGAGATCTAGGCTTAAAATTGAAGTCAGTGGTCTTCAAATAGTTGGTCCTGCAAACCAACAAAGAGTTGTAGGAGAATCCGAACCTGCTTATCTATCTTTTGAAGAAGAGCATCTAATGTGTTAATATCTCTGAAGTAATGGTCTATAAGTCAAAATTCTTTTCTGATGTTGGACAAGTTCTGTAAGTTGCGAGCAATTGTTTGCTGGTTTTCGAACTATAGCAAGGACTTGGCATAGTACCAGTTATGAGAGAGAAAGAGAGAGAGAGAGAGAGAGAGACTCATTCAGACTGGAGTGCAGTAGCACAACCATAGCTCACCACAGCCTCAAGCAAGCCTTCTGCCATAGCCTTCCAAGTTGCTGGAACTACGGGTACACACCACCACACCCAGCTAATTTTTTTTATTTTTTTGTAGAAACAAGATCTCACTATATTACCCAGGCTGGTCTCAAACTCCTGTGGTCAAGCAATCTTGCTTTGACTTCCCAAACTATGGGATTACAGACATGAGCCACTGTACCTGGCCAGTTACCAAATATTTTGTTTATGTTTATTTCCACATTGAATTATCCAAAGGATTTTTTTAAATTTTCTTATTTTGACAAAATACACAGAGCATAAAATTTACTGTCTTAACCATTTTTAAGTGTCCAATTCAGCTGGATTTAAATACATTTGTAATGTTGTACAACATTAATATTGCATAATGTTGTACAATACTACCATCCGTATTTAAAACTGTTTTCATCTTTCCCGAATAAAACTCTATACCTATCATACAATAACTTTCCAATCCTCCTTCCCTAGCCCCCGTAGCTACTGACTATCCTCTGCTTTCTGTCTCTACGAATGTGACTACAGTAAGTACCTCATAAAAGTGGAATCGTACAGCATTTGTCCTCCTGTGCCTGGCTTATTTTACTTAGCCTAATGCTTTCAAGGTTCATCCATATTATAGTGTGTGTCTGAATGTCCTTCTTTTTTTAAAGCTGAGTCATATTGCATAGTGTGTATATGTAAACCACGTTTTATTGATCCACTCATCTATCAATAAATACTTGGGTTGATTCCATATTTTAGCTGCTATGAATAATGCTGCTGTGTACTAGGGTATGCAAATATCTCTCTTTGAAACCCTGTTTTCAATTATTTTGGGTCTATACCCAGTAGTGGAATTGCTGAATCATGTGGTAATTTTTAATTTTTTTGAGGAACCACCATACTGTTTTCCACAGTGACTGCTCATATCACATCCCATCCAGCAGTGCACAGGGGTTCCAATTACCCCACAACCTCATCAACAGTTGTTCTTTTTCTGTTCATTTTTTTTTTTTGACAGTAGACATTTTAATGGGTGATCAGAGGATTCATTCTTTTAAATAATCTTTTGTAAAACACCTGGTAACTCCTTTGTGAAGTAAAAGTGGCTATGTGCTAATTAAGAGTTTCTCTCCCATGGGGCTGCAGGTAATTCTTTCCCTCCTGCAATGTGCATGCCACACCCTCATCTAGAGAGGGAGCTCATCCCTCCACCACCTTGAATCGAGGCTGACCTCCAATCACAGAAAATGGTGAAAGTGACATTACATCAGGCCCAGGCCTTGTCTTTGTGGAAGCTCCTGCTTCTTGGAGTCATGAGTTGCCATGTCAGGAGTCTGGGTTACTTTGCTGGGAAAAAAGATCAAGAGAAGCACTGAGCATCAGATGTATGATGAAGAAGCCATCGTGGACCGTCAGGCCCATTGAAGTATCACATGACTCCAGCCTCAGCACCTATATGACCATAGTTGCATGACAGACCCCCAAGCTAAGACTATTCAGTGGAGCTCAGTCACCCCACAAAACTAGGAGAGATACCAATAAAGTACTGCCTTAAGCCACTAAGCACTGGTGTGGTTGTCTTTATGGCAGTAGATAATGGAGATACATGAGCCCCAAGGTTTAGAATAAGGCAGGGTCCAGACCAAGTACTGCCCATTAACACATCTCATCTCTGGACATCCCTCTCCATGTTCAACTTAATTGGTTTTTCTTCAGTTGTCTTGTCTATAACTTCAGTAATGAATGTGAATTATTACTGTGAGTCTGAGTCTTATCTATGTGTCTGCATAGGTATATATAAGTCTTAAAGTTTGTTTGTAAATTTATTATATAAATACAAACACTTCACTAAAGCAATTGGCACATTACAGCATTGGGAACTAATGGTGGGGAATCCCAATGGAGATCACCAGATTTTACGTACCAATGATTTATGAGACAACAAGGATACACCATCTGGTATGTGCTCTTATTCTTTTTCTACAAGAGGATTCTTTTTCTACAAGAGTTCATTCTATGGCTCTCTAAAAATATCCAACATGATGATCAGCTCTCTGGCTTTCTGGAGAAAATACTCTGCATGATAATTTGCTATATGGCTTACAGGAGATATTTATCTTCTGCCATAACTGAAATTCAAATCCAGCATCTAGGAAGTAGAAATATCAAACTGCCTAAGATCCATAGCTTGGTTTCTAAACATCAAATCAGTCTTCCTGCTTAACCCCTCCTACTCTACTGGGGGTATCAAAAAATATATACCCATTTTAAGAGATGTTATCTATGCATTACTTTTTGAAGTTGAATTGAATTACCATGGCAATGTATCCTGTGACGTTTGCTCAACTGAGCTTCCACCATTTTCTTTGACTGTCCTGCCTGTCACATGGTGACACTAGCATTCATTTGGTTAGCACCATCTTTTGAGCGAATATCATACTTAAATGTGTATACTTTTTTGACACTTCGTATATCCTGATTTCAATCAACTGAAACTTTGTGTTCAAAAATAGAGAGGCAGTGTTATTGGTGGAAGAATAGCCATAGTATGTTTTACACTGACAGCATGGCTGACACTTTAAATGTGCTTATGGGTTACCTCCTAGTCCAGTGAGGAAGGTGCTTTTCTTCCCCCCAGAGTGCTATGACTCAGCAGAAACCACCGGTGTCCATACAACTGCTCATCATAACCCAGGCAATGTCCCTGAAACCTCTCTTTCCTCACACTTTGTACCTACTCCATTCACATGGAGTCCATCAGATCCCTAAAGTCACCTCACTGTACATTCTGAATGGGTACAACTAAATGAAAAGTTACACTATGTAAATTTGATCTCAGTAAAGCAGCTTTTTTAAAATGTAAAACTGGGCGCAGTGGCTCAAGCCTGTAATCCCAGCACTTTGGGAGGCTGAGGCAAGAGGATTGCCTGAGTCCAGGGGTTTGAGACCAGCCTGGGCAACTTGGCGAGACCCCATCTCTACAATAAATCAAAAAATTCGCCAGGCATGGTGGTGTGCACCCGTAGTTCCAGCTACTTGGAAGGCTGAGGCAGAAGGATCGCCTGAGCTCAGCAGGTGGAGGTTGCGGTGGCCATGAACATGCCCCTGCACTCCAGCTTGGGCGACAAAGTGAGACTCCAACTCAAAAAAAAGTAAAAAGTAAAAATGTGCCTAGACCCTTTCCACCTCTCCTCATCATAAGCACTTTCATTCTCATTCAAACGTCTGTCTTTTCTTATCTAGATGACTGGAATAGCTTCCTCACTGGACTCCCTGTCTCAGGTCTTGCCATCTTGATCTATTTCCACACAGTTGTCAGAGTGACCTAAAAATACAATTGTGCATCTCATGAAGATCCAGCAATACCTCTTCTGTGAATATACCTGGAGTAACATAAATCACTCCATCAAATAGACACCTGCACACACATGCTTATTGCCACACTGTTCACAATAGCAAAAACACGGAGCAACCCTGTTGCCCATTGAAAGTGGACTGGATAAAGAAAACGTGGTGCCTACACATGATTAAACAGCCATAAAGAACAAAATCATGGCCCTCGCAACAACCTGGATGCAGTTGGATACCATCATCCAAAGCGAACTATCGTGGAAACGGAACTGATTACTGTATGTCCTCACTCATAAGTGAGCACTAAATACTAGCCACGTTATCACAAAGGTGGAATCGGCAGTTGCAGGGCACAGTCTGGGGAGAGGGGGAGGTAAGTAGATGAGGGACACGAGGCAACACAATGGGTACCTGGTCCACTCCCGGGGGGGGTGAGGGCAGGCTAGGAGCTCAACATTAACCTGCATGCAGCCTACTGATATTGCTGATCCTCGCCTGTACCCCACAACTCTATACCAAATAGACAAATTGAATAAAAATAAAAACTTAAAAAGAAGTGATGTTCTATTCCATAAACAGGATTTTACATATAAATAAATACGCCATCCCCAACACACGGCTCTCTTGCTGAAAACCCACCCAAGGACATCCCACCAAAGTGACCACAAAAGCCTTCAAGTTCCCGCGGGATCCAGCCTCTTTTCCCAACGTTGTATCTACCACTCCCTGTCCGCTCCTTTGATCCCCACCACACTGACCTTCTTGTGCTTCCTGAAACGTGCCAAGTTCGCTCCTGCCTCAGGAATGAATCGTCTTAGCACTGGCTTCTCTCTCTGTCTGGAACACGCTTCCTCTAGGTCACCCAGATCTCTGAATAGTGCTTGTTTTCAGCAGAGACCTTTAAAGGCCATTCTCTAGGAAATAGCAGTCCCACCCTCATCCCCCTTTATTCTTTATCCCTTTAACCCGCTCTATTGTTCTGTATAGAACTCATCAGTACATGACACCGTAGAGCATTCTGATTTGCTCATAGCAATGTGATCTCCAATGGTGGTGAGGCTCTATCTCCAGCACTGAGAGCAAATAGGACCTGGCATGTGCTCAGGAAATATTGCGGGATGTTGAATGAGTGTGGTTGACGAACGGTGAATGAATAAATACATGAATACACAGTATTAAACATCCTTCTTTGCTAAGTTCACCAGATCTTCCTGCCCAAGAACACTCTCTTCACACCACGGACAGCAGCCTAGCACCATGTAATCATGCTCTGGCTGGGTCTTCTTTCCCCCTGCAGTTTTGTGGGTTGTAAATGCCCTAGTCACTTTGAAAATAGACCAGCAACCTCAGTTGGATTGGAAAATAAGAAGGTCTTAAATATGCCCTCAGAAAGGACCCCAAATGCCCTCCTCCCCCTGAAAGAACACTTAGACCAGTGAACAAGCTCCAGGTCACAAAACCACTTCCCTTAAATGTCCAGTCCTAAAGACCGATAGGTCTCCAAGAACTATTTATTGCATGTGAATATGTGGCTGCCCAGTGCTAGGCATTGAATATATAAAAATGGATACAATTTAGCTGCTTGGAAAGTCCCTTCCACTTCCCCTGACCAGTTGTATGTGCCTCTTTTTTTGTTTTGTTTTTAAAACGCTAATCTAGTTTTTCAATAACAAATCATTATTGTTTTATTTCAAAAAATGAACATAGTCTCTATTCTCTACTCTGGTAAGAGCTACTTTACAAACACTCCTCCTCACTGGCAATTTCTCTCACACTTCCCTCCATATTTCTTGCCTTCCCTCATAGACCATGTCCTTCTTCTTCTCAGAGGTGACTGCACTAACTGTACCGCCCCCCAGCCCCCGATGACACCTCCATCACTCAGTCTCTGTAAGTTGTGTTGTAAAATACCTCACAAGGACATCCCCATTCCTTGCTGAAGCTGGCTTCCCCTCAACTGTCTTCTGCTCTAAACTCAGTGCTGCTGTCCACATCCTCACCTTCCTGGCACTTTAGAGAATGGTCAACACTGTTGACCTCTCCCTGCCCCCCAGACTCTCATCAGCTTCAGATTCATTGACCTTACACCTTCCTGTCAGTCTTCCTGTCAAATTATCTTCATATCCCCACATCCTGCGGGTGGATAGACTTTCGGTCTACCTTTTGGTCACTAGTCCCCCTTGGGATTCTCGTCGGCGTCCACGGCTTCAACGGTCACTTCTTAGGAGGATCACACAGACCTACATCTTCAATCACAACCACAATCCCAAACTCTGTCCCCGTAGTTCCATATGCCCACTAAACATTTTTTATCTGAAAGTCCTCAAAGTCAGCATCACTAAAATCAAACATTATTTTTCCATTCCACAAGTCAATTCTCCTTCTTATGTTTCTAATTCCATTAATGGCACCACCGCTATCTAATCATCCCCAGCTTCTTTCACTCTCTCGCTCCTTTGCTCTCCAAAACATCTGTTTTAAATCTTTGTGGGTGAGCTTTGTAGCTTGCCTGCACATGTTCTGTCCTGTTTATCCTCATCACTACCTTGTTCCACCGTTGGTCTCTCCTGCCTGGGTTCTTTAAGAAACTTTCTTAATATCTTTACCTTCTCTCCCACCCATTCCTCAGTCAGCACCCAAAAGCTCCAGCAACTCACCACTGTCTTTCAAATAGACTGTAAATACCCTGCTCTGGAATTAAAGTCGCTGTTATTTGTCATCTTCTTTCTACCAAAAGTGGACTTTTCATTTTTTTCTTGAGTGTATATTTTGCTTAAGAACCTTCATATCTTTCTTAATACTCTTCTAGTTGCCTTTCCTCAGTTTCTTCTCACAAAATCTTACCTTTGTATGTCCACTTTGAAGGGTCTTCTATGTAAACCCTGTCAAAAGAAACCTCTCCATCCTCTTATCTCTATAACATGCCACTTGCACCTCATTTTAAAACTGTATCTATCTGTGTACAGTTTATCTCCTTGCCTCTATTGTGAATTATTTGGAGATGGAGATGACTACTCTGGTAGACTGTATTTTACTCCCAAATATTCACTGCCTTCCTCAAGGCAGAATTATACTTGTCTACCCCCCACCCCCCATGGAAGGCTTGGCTCCACACCTGGCTTTACTCAATGAAGTGTGAACAGAAGTGATGGACACCACTTCTGACCTATCGTGTGTTTCTGTCATTTCTCTTGTTCCCCGCCACAAGACAGTGGCTTCTCCTCCTGCCCTAGTCCTAGAATGAAGATGAGGAGCAGAGCTGCACTCAACTCGCAATGGACATTAACTTAGATGAGAAATGCATCACTGTGTTGTGAACTACTGAAATCTGGAGTTGTTTTTTATAGCAGCATAACTTAGCCTAAGCTGAATCAACTCCTTGTCCAATTAAACATATATTCATTCAGTTATTCATTCCACAATACTGAGAACATACTCTATGCCAAGACCACCTTAAGTACATGGAACATACAAACATTTGTAAGGCAGTTGTCTTCCTTCTGAATAGCAGGGTAAGACATGTTCTCAAGTTGCTAGAATACCAAACAATGTGTCCAAAATCTATGGAGAGAATCACAAACAAAGCACTACTAGGTTTCAGGAAAGGGATAGATCACATTACACTGTAGTACTCAGAAGAAAGTTTCAGGAACAAAGTGTTGTTTTTTCCAAACACCTAGCACAGAGTAGGTTTTAAAGATGTGTTGAATAGATCGATGAATTCAGAATCAAGCATAAGTAGATGAACAGCCAGTTGTAGTCAACAAAGGCTGACAGTTCTGTGTTAATAAAATCACTTAATTTGCCACAATAGAACAAGTGAAATGTTCCAGAGTGAAGGATAATGAGACTCAAGTATTTGTGAGTGGGTGAATTTGCTTTAACTAGATCCTATGGTGAAAAAACTCCTGCTCATGGGCCCAGCATTTTTTAAGCTCCAATTATTTCTGGTTAGTCATGTGGCTTTCCGTATGACCCGCTGTTTTTGGCAGACTATCTAAGTAAGTTTATCTTACAGTCAGCAACCAGCGGCTTTCTATTTTCAGTTTTATCCTTGATGGGAACCATCGGGCAGAACCTTGGGGCCTGTACTTCCGAGTTCACGAGGGCTGAGGACTCGGTCCAGGGACCAGCAACACATGCACAAATCTCTCCAGAGCGGGCGAGAAGAGTCACCTGAAGTAGCCCAGAACAGAACTTTCAGAAGAGAGATTTCCCCTCCTAATTCTGGCACATGCTTCTGGGATGATCCAAATGATAAACGCCCTTTTCCTGATTTCATAAATACAAGCATCAGGAATTGGTGAAATGGCTTAACCAGGCACCCAACACTTCAGACAGGAAAAAACTGAGCATGGGGGACTCTTTCTGGTTTTCTCCTAATCTACACCGGATGATGGGGCAAAGTAACTCCCTCAAAGGTCTCTTCAGCCTGAAATTCTGTGAGGCTGTAAATCTATGCAAATTCAAAAAAGCTTTGCCTCTGCCCAGTGGAAAGTTTACTCATACTTGGACATTTTTCCAAGTATGAAAGTGAGATTGAGTCAGGCACAGTAACTCATGTCTGTCATCCCAGCACTTTGGGAGACTGAAGCAAAAGAATTGCCTGAGCCCACAGACTCGAGACCAGCCTGGGCAACATGGTGAGACCTCGTCTCTACAATAAATAAAAAAAAATTAGCTGGGCATGATAGTACATGCCTGTAGTTCCAGCTACTTAGAAGGCTGAGGTGGAAAGATTGCCTGAGCCCGGCAGGTCAAGACTGCAGTGGCCCTGAGCTTGTCACTGCACTCCAGTCTAGGAGACAGAGCGAGACCCCAACTCAAAAAAAAAGAAAAGAAAGAAAGAAGGTGGGATTGAGGCTCTTTACCACCCCTGCCCCTTCAGGGTTTTCCTAACTAAGACGGATAAGCAGGGCTCATGAAATGTTAGCCTCAGAAATAACTCCAGGGGGACAGCAGCCACCCCATGCCTGTGCCTGTGTGTAAGTGCCTTACACTTTAGTAACATCTGACAAAGCTCACGGTGTCGAGTGGATGAAAACGGCTTCTCCTTCTCAAAGTGGAGACCATTCTTCAAGGGAAAGCGAGTTTGCCAAGCCTGCTGAGTCCATGACGGGGTTTCTGGTGGGAGAGTGACTTCATACCCTTCATAGTCCTGACCTGAGCTCAACGGTATAGTCATCCCCTGACTTTAAACAAGTTGTTCACCCTCTTCATGCCTCCATTTTCAGATCTATAGAACAATTACCTTTCAGGGCAGTTATAAGGTTGTTTTGTGGATGTAGAAGTGCACAGGACCTACCAGGAACCCACGTGAACTCCACACACGTCCACTCCCTTTCTCTTGAGACTCCCCCACAGCCTACTTCAGTTCCCGTCTTGAATACTATCTTATTTACTTTCTTTTGCTTAATTTTTTTAGTTAAATTGGCTTTATCTGTGTTTACTGTATTGCACAGTAAGCTAAGAAACCACGTAGACACAAAGTATGGAAATTTAGGATGGAGAAAATGGTCAAGTCATCCAGAGTGGAAGCATCACCCACTTGTAGGCTCATTGCTCGAGTCTGAGATCTCTCAACATTCCACAAAAAATTCCCTTGGCCCATGACAGCATTAGTTTTAAAATATCCTAATTACTAACACAGACCTATTTCCTGGCTCCTCCACCGTAATTACCCCAGAAGCTCCCAGTCTGGAAGCTGGCAGTCTTATCTTCTCAATTTCCCTTCCCTGCTACCTGACACACTCAAATTCCTTCTCCACCCTTGGCCTCCCCCAATAAGCTGCCTCCACTGCCCACTCCCATAACTTTCTAGAGTGACAGCCACCATCCCTCTCGCAGGTGAAGGGAAGGGGGTTTAGATCATCTTTTTTTCACTCTGCCTCTGTATTTCAGTATTTTCAGGCAATACTGGCTATGTGTTCTAGAACTAACCTTCAGTTTACAGCTGGAGATATTAAAGACTAGGAAGATGAATGTTTTAGCTAATACCAAGAAGTTAAAGGGCAACATTGGAACTGAGTCTCTTGCATTTCTCAGTCTCATCCTTGCCATGGGTAGGCAGACCTCTGGTGGAGGAAAGGCTCCTCATCAACGTTTATTGAAGTAATAAGTTTCCTCCATGTAAATGGGTGGTGGGGGGAAACACTACTCCTTTGTGAAATAGCCCACCCTTAGAGAATAGCTTTCCTTTTCTAACAATGTTACCTTCAGGAGAAGATGCTGGACTATCACTTAGGAGAAGAGGTGTCTGTGTTTAGTTCTGCTGCTTTGACTTATGAGACTTGATAACGCATACACAATACACACATGCAATGTGACTATCGGCTTTCTCATAAGTTATTCCACAGGAAACAAAAGAGAGAAAGTGTGTGAGAGTCTCACTCTAAGAGGAGGCAGAGGAAGGAAAGTGATCATACCAAACATCTGTGCTGTCCTGTGGTATGGTAACTCTTGTGCTTTCATGAGCCTTGACTCACTTGAACCTCTTACATCAACCTCATGGGAAGGAGAGAGCAGATATTATCATCTCTACTTCCTTTGAAAAACTGAAAGCTCAAAGTATTTAAGTTTTCCCAGGTTACAAACCTGACAAGAGGTGGAACCAAAACTGGCACCCAGGTCTTCCCTCTCAAGATAAGAATGAGTCATTCTTCCGCTATTCTAAGGCATTTAACTCTTCATGTCGAGTGTGGCATTTTGCTAAAAATGAGCATATTCTACCTTTCCACTTAAAAATCTTCAGGGAAGAATTATGTCATATTCGTATTTGATTCTGTATATCATCTCAGCAATGTTTCTGTCACAAGGTAGACCTTCAATGGTATTTAATAACAATAATATATTGAGTTGGAGTCTCACTCTATCACCCAGACTAGAGTGCACTGGCCGCTCCCGGCCACCACAGCCTCAGCCTTCCAAGTAGCTGGAACTACAGACGCGTGCTACCACGCCAAGCTAATTTTTTTATTTATTGTAGAGATGAGGTCTCGCCAAGTTACCCAGGCGGGTCTCGAACCACGGGCTCAGACAATTCACTCACCTTGGCCTCCCAAAGTGCGGGATTACAGGCTGAGCCACTGAGCCTGGCCAATAATATTATTTTGATAGATGAAACTAACATTTTTAAGAAACAGTAACTACTTTAGTAAGTTGGTTTTCCTGGAATATTGACTGGTTCCCTTCTTGCATTCCCTAAGGGAGGATGAGAAGTTTATTTCTTAATGAATGGCCCAACAAGTTGGTCTAAGCAAAATGTTTATGAGGGAGATGTGTTCATTTTAAGGAAGCTGTTTTTAACGCTTTCAACACATGTCTTCTTCTGGGGTCCCTACAAGATCCCCAATTTGCCAAGTGATTAAAAAAGTGTATTTTTTTCTTAGACTCTAAGATTAGAAGCTTCACCTTATCCCCCAGGTTTTTTTGTCCTTATGCCTCTGCTAGAACAAGTTTCTCTGTTACTGTTTAGGGGCTGGTTTCAGCCAGCATGCTACTTCTCATTTCTAAAATTCAGGGTGTGTTTAAATAAGAATCGTCATCAATAACACAGAGAATATTTATGGGGTGCACAGCGTGCGTCAGATTTTTTATGCACTATCTCATTGACTCAATTAAGATCTTATTATCTCACAGGATTCCTTTGTCATAGGGCACAACTAATTATTCTCAAAAATAAGATTCTCCTTTCCCTACTAATTTGCAATGTCAACTCTGTCATAGATTTTCTATAAATAAATAAGTCAGTTATAGGCTCTATATTTTATTTCATTGTTCTATTTTTCTAATTACTATTGCTTCAGAATAAAATGTGATATCTTTCCACAAATATATAGTTAAGGAAACTGGATCTCAAAGGCACCATGTGACTTTTCCAAGGTCACCCTGCTAGTGTGTACAGAGGTGAGATTTGATCCCAGGTCTCTCTGAATTGGGGACATAACAACTACACTATACAGTTTACTACAAATGATGGCAGATGGATGTCATATCAGTGGAAGATATTCCCAGTTTTCTTTTGAATACCTAATGGATCAATCCATATACCAAGATGACAAAAACCCCAACTCGTCCACATCCTCACCCACACACCTAATCTGTGAGTGTGGAAAGGTTTTCCACTTTAACAGGTATGGTCTATAGTATATATGATTAGATTAAAGTTGAGTCATGGCCAACTTACGGTCCGTGTGAGCAGCCCATCCATATGCATTAGGTTGAAAAGCAGAGCAGTTTTTGCACAATAGAAAATAAACAAAAGAATCCTGTTCAGAAAGGGTTGTTTTTAAAACACCTGCCACAGATACTGTGGCCTGTTAGTAAATACACAGGATCTCTGGTAAAACAATTGCTGTGTAGCCATGGGAGGTCCAACCACCGGTGCCTTCATCATGGCACAGAAGACCCCTCCCAAGAGCATGTAAACAACTGTGAACTCTCTCTGAAGGGGACAGCACACATGTGCTGGCCCTGTGTTCTCGGCTGGGTCATTTCACTCACACGGATTCTTCTTATTCTTTTAGATTCTGAGAAGCATTTGATACATCAGGCGGGAAGGACCCACTGCTAAGCTCCCAGCCTTCCGTCTGGGGGTCAAATCCTCTCTGGCTGACCATACCACGAGGGTTAAACAGCAGGGCAGAGTCCAGAGTTCTGCATGGATTGTTTGCTCAAAAATCCCTCATAACCAGCAGAGCAAAAACTGGATTTAGGAAGCCAAACTAAAGCCTGTTTTGATGACCTTCAAGAAGAGCACTTCAAAAACAAAAACTTACTGTACATCTTAGTTACTTTGCTTTTGAAACAAAATTCATTTACTTCAGATTTAACACTTCTGGTTATTTAGCTTTCATTTCTACCTGCCACATTTCTGAAGTAGATTCTCTGTCTCTTCCACAGATTTTGGTCTGATTTTCAGTGGAAAAAGAATTTCACAGGTCACGGGTTCCCAGAATTCTTTTTGTAGCTTATTCTAAATTACTTCTATCCCATTTCCTTGTGTGTCTACCATATGTCACCAGAGTGAATGGTACATAGTTTCAAAATGACTGACTAGATGCAGTTCAGTTTAAGGACGGCAAGAAAGTAATCAGTCCACACAGGGATCAAGCCTGTGACTTGCCTCTCAATAACATCAGACCAGTCGGGCTCGGTGGCTCAGCCTGTAATCCCATGCCTTGGGAGGCTGAGGTGAGTGGAATGCCTGAGCCCGCGGGTTCAAGACCCACCTGGGCAACTTGGCGAGACCTCAACTCTACAATAAAATCCAAAAAATTAACTGGGCGTGGTAGTGCGCGCCTGTAGTTCCAACTACTTGGAAGGCTGAGGTGGAAGGATCGCCGGAGCCCAGCAGGTCGAGGCTATGGTCCCGGCCACTGCACTCCAGTCTGAGCAACAGAGTGAGACTCCAACTCAAAAAATAAATAAATAAATAACATCAGACCCTTCTTCCAGCAATGATCACTAAGCCTTACAGGTAACTAAGGCATTTATTAAACACTAGATCTCTGCAACAACTTGGTGCCATCTACTCACAGAAATGGAGATCCATAAAATATCCGGAAATAATGGCCCAAAGTAATTAAACAACGCATGAAAAATGTTACTCAAATATTGATTCTGCCATTTATTTGTTCATTTGTACAATCAGCGAGTATCTATTAAATGACAACTGTGTGACAGTCAATATAATGGTGGACAAGACAGAGATGGTCCCTATAATCACAGAACTTACAATGTAGTGAGGAAGAGGGGTACAGAGAAGTTGAGAGAAAATTATAATACCTTGTAATAAACGATCTCATAATGGAGGAATTATAGAGTGTTGTTGGTACCACAAAACAGAGGCAAGTAATGCAGGTGTGTGTGTGTGTGTGTGTGTGTGTGTGTGTGTGTGTAAGCTGATAGTCAAGAAGGGCTCCCAGGATTAAAGCATAGTTGATATTTTAAAATATGAGTTTTGTGAGATAGATGATGGGGGTGGGGTGGAAGAGAAGGAATGGATGTATACAAAGACCCAACTAGGAAAAAGATTGTATCCTTAATTCCATGGTGTTTTTACAATGCTCCCACATCTCACTCTTCTTTTCTGTGGCAGAGGCAGTGTCACAACCAGACTCTTGGGAAAGACCATGTCTGGAGCAGCTGAAAGCTATTACCCGTAAAAGTTGTTTTTCTCTGTTTATAATTGTTAAGCAGTTTGCATATGTCACTTATTACATCCCCACTTAAAATGTGAATGACTTGCAAGCAGGGAGCACAGCTCACTGCGCTTCCCAGAACCTGGTGGAGTGCTCTATGGACATTGGGAGCTCAGGAAATGTTCGTGTTACACAGATAGATAAGAGTTAATCAAGCTGAAACTCCCAGGATTTTCGAGGGAGCAGCAATGTTTATACAACGAAAACTGTTAGCCAATATGACTTTTTTAAGCTTCAGCATAAGAAGTTTTTAGTTGAAATAGTCTTTGTTAAACAGTATCTCGACAATCCTAATGTCAATGCCCATGCCCCTCTTACTTCAGTTAGTTGACTCAATTGATTAAAACCAAAACCCGAGGCTCCAAGCCCCATGGAAAGTTAGCCGCAAGGACACAGAGAAGACGTGTTCTGTTGTCCCATCACCAGCTGCGCTTGAACTCTGGCCAGGATAAGGGAATCAGAACTGCAGACAGTCAGTGGCCCATGCCACGGGCTAAACACTGTACCAAGTGCTGCTGACATGAAAATAAATAAAGAACTCCTGCCCCTATGGTAGACCAACACACAGTAGTTGCTCAATAAATATTTGTCAAGAAACTGAGTGAACACAGTCCTACATCTTTTTTTTTTTTTTAGAGTTGTGGGGTACAAGTGAGGGTTTGCTACAAAAGTAGGCTCATGCAAGTGAAGTTTGAGCTTCTGGCTGGCCCTCTCGACCCCTGGTAGTGGACTAGGTCCCCTTTGTGTTGCCACATGCCTGCCCCCCTCTTCCTTCCTCCCTCCCCCAGCAGAGCCCAGTGTCTGCCAATCACACTCTTGTGCTAGTGTGACTAGTGTTCAGGGCCCGCTTATGAGTGAGAACATGCAGTACTCAGTTCTTTGTTTTGTAATGGTTCACTTAGTATGATGGTCTCCAACTGTATCCACATGGCTGCAAAGGCCATGATTTTGTTCTTTATGACTATATAATAGTTCATTGTGTACATGTACCACATTTTATTTATCCAGTCCCACTTTTGATTACAGTTTTGTTTTCATATGTGAGACTCCCTCTTAGACTATGGAAATGTTTGTGTCCTACTAACTCTTGGTAGTCTCTATGAAAGGCTAATTCCTCCTCTGAGGTCCTGAAGGAATCCCTGTCACTGCTTTTGAAAACAGCAAGAGCTGGTGTAGCTGCAGGGGTCTCAGTTCTGCCCACATGGAGACGACAGCATAAACCTCCACTACGATGTCACCCTACCTGGGCACAGCTGCTGAACCAGAAGCCTTGCTGGAGGAGTCACAGCATGGGTGGCAGCTCTAAGGAGGTAAGACATGGTCATCCTTTACAGGCAGCAGGACGCCATATGTCCTTAGGCTGTCCAGCTCCAGTGCTGATGGTCACCAAGAAGGGAGAGTCCAGCACAAGCCCTGGCATCAGGGACCTGTGGCATCGGTTCCTGATGCAGAGGACAAACGTATGCTTTCTCTAAAACCTGGAAAGTCATATTTGCTCAAGTCATGTGTCTTTGCAAACACGCTTTCCTCGGGTCAGAACAGCTCAGGTCCCAGGAGTTAAGTTCTTTCAGTCACTCCAATAATCCTGGCCAGACACTCTGGTTTGTGGGTTCCCCAAAGCACAAGCAAGCCCTTTGCCTCCAGGGCACTCTTCTTGGCCTCTTTGGCAGGAATCATGGCCAGCTTACAGCCCTCTCCCAGGAGAAGAAGGCTGCTCAGATTCTCCTTCTTTTGGACCGGGTTTGCCCCCGGCATGCAGAGGACACTGCCACCCCCGCCCCGTGAGTGTTGACTCCCACAGTGATGGGCCAGTGGGAGGGCAAAGCGAACCAGATGGCAGTGCAGTCCCAGGCTCAAGATACAACTTTCATGACTCTCTACAACTCACACTGACCTGGGAAGGAAAGAAAATGCTATGAACAGCAATACCCCACAACTGAGTTTCCCTGACACAAACATGTTCTTCGTCAAGCCCCGACCCCCTTCATTCTCTTCTCTAATTCTCACCACCCAGAGCTGACTGGGAATATTTTCTTCCCTGATTTATTTCATGTGGTCATCTGACCATCTGTCATTCACCCAGCAAGCACATAATGACCCCCTGTCATGGACCAGACATGGGGACTCTCGGTTCTAGTTGTTCTGGCTAATACTAATTAAATATTTGAAGCATGGAGAAGTCAGTACAGTAATAAAGTATTAACAGAGCAGAAGGTCAGGGAGTGAAAGGCATACATCAAGAACTCTCTCGGAGCTGTGGCTGAGACTTTCTAGAACTAAGACCCTGGAGCTGAGTTTTGCAGGACATGTAGGGATTTCTGGGAAATTAAGAGCAGGGAGAGGAGCAGGTACAAGCGACGGAATTCTAAGAAGAGGAAAAATACTCTTTTACTTGCTGATGCAACACTTGCTGATGCATAGGCACTGATGTGCTTACGACGTGTTCAGCACAGCTCTAAACTTGTATCCGTGTTCATCTTCTTAATCCTTCCAAGAACTCTAGGGTGTAGTCTCTACTGTTGTTTCTATCATGGCAACTGGTACACAGAGACACCAAGGAAGCTGGCAAAAGTCACACAACTAGAAAGTGACAAAGACACAATGAGACTCAAAGACTGAGCTCTTCACCACTGCAGGATGGTGTTCAGAGAAGTGTGTGCAAAGGTTCCGAGAGGAAAGAGAGGGCAGAGCCTTCTGGGGAAAATGGGAATGGAATGACAGAAGCAGAGCAGTCATGAGGGAGGGCAGCAGATGTGAGTGACGCTGAGGAGAGGATGGGTCAGGCTATAAAGGATCTGTGTGCCCTGCTGCAGGTTGCACTTAATCCTGAGAGCATTTGGGACCTGTGAGCAGCTTTATGCCCAAGATCAGAACCATGTTTTAGGAAGATGAAAGACAACACTGTAGAGGATGGATTTGGGAGGACTGATGGGAGGCAGCCCAGTTAAGACCTAAAGTAGCTACACAGAGGAGAAGTGGTAAGGGGTCTGTCTTAGTCTGTTTTGTGCTGTTATATCAGAACACCACAGATAGGGTAATTTATAAAGAACAGAAACTGGCCGGGCACAGAGGCTCATACCTATAATCCTAGCACTTTGGGAGGCTGAGGCTGGAGGATCACTTGACCCTAGGAGTTCAAGACCAGCCAGGGCAACATAGCGAGACCCCATCTCTACAAAAATCAAAAAATGAGCCAGGCATAGTGGTACGTGTTTGTAGTCCCAGCTACAGGCAGAAGGATCACCTGAGCTCAGAGAGGAACATAGCTTAGGATGGTTCTACACTCAGCCCTGGGCTTCCCCAGTTTTTTTATAGGCTACTGTAACCAAGGGACAACCTTTGTCTATCCAGATGATGCACTCACCTTCAGAAGGTGTATTCTGCTGGTGCTTTTGCGTTCTCCCTCCTGTGAGTTCCCATTGGCACTTTGCAAGTTTTATCTTTTGCTTCTTCTAATTCACTCCCCATCATATTTCTTTTAGGACCACCCCCCCAGGCATATTTGCCTTCAGTCTTAGTCCTGCTATGGACTCTGTCCACATTCCTTGTCTTCCCAGCAACAATTCCTCACACATGACTTACAAGCCATTTGGAGTGTGCAGCTTTTTTGTGTCTCTCAATTTCTCTGAAAAATTTTGTATAGGGCTTTCCTCTCCACTCTTCTTCTTGCATTGTGTGTTTTCTAGGAGGAAAAGTGAGAAGACTCATAATTTAGCTGCCACCATTTCCTCAGGGGGATGCTCACTGACCTCAAGAATTGCACAATGGCATTTGAAGGGGACATGCAAATACACAAGATGGTGCCCAACAGGATTCAAGTCACTGGAGACCTCTCTTTGTACTGGTATGCGAGGTATTAGAGCATGATATGGGTTAATTTGGGATTTCATATTGGGGGTGGTATGGCAATGAAAACTCCCTCTGTGGGAGAAATAGAAATGAGTTGGAAAGATTTGTTAGGATTGCACAAATACTTTTTTTTATTCCCCCAGTGTCTCTGAATATAGAAACTTTGCCTAAGAGGATGAATGTCTCTTTTTACAGTTGGAATTTTGGTGATTTTTATTTGATGCTGGTTAAAAGTATGAAAGTTCCAAGTGGATTATTTGCATAGAGGATTCTTTTGAGGAAATAATTGTCTATCTAATTATCCCTGATTATGCGGCACAGAAATGTACACACATCTGTTTGCATGTGAATTTTCGTGTAGTAAAAAGTAAGAAGATTTGTATTATATGGAAAAACAAGGCACTCACTTTAATTTGAAGTCTTTTTTTCTATGCTAAAAATAAACACTCCCCCCGCCCCGCGCCACTTGCTGTTTTTTAGTATAACTAGCTGAAATAAAGGTTATTTTAAACTTAGCTTGACCACCACAGGCCAACTAGAACGACAAAAATTCAAAACAAGGCAAGGATGTGGAGCGACAGGATCTCTCATTCGTTGGTGGCAGAAATGCAAATCGGTGCAGCCTCTTGGGAGATAGTCTGGTTGCTTCCAAGGTCAAACATACCCTCACCATACAATCTAGCAGTCACAATCTTCAGTATCTATCTGCTCAAGCAAGTTGAAAGCCTATGTCTACAAGAGAACCTACATGTGAATGCTTATAGCAACTATATTTATAATTGCCAAAAACTGGAAGTAGCTAAGATGTCTTTCAACAGATGAACGGATACATAAACTATAGTACATCTAAACAATGGAATATTATTCAGTGCTAAAAGGAAACACACAATCAGATGCTGGAGAAGATGCAGGGGAAAGGGACCGCTTCTACACCGTTGGTGGGAGTGTAAACTAGTACAGCCTCTGTGGAAAACAGTGTGGAGATTTCTAAAAGATCTAAAAACCAACCTTCCATATGACCCAGAAATCCCTCTTCTAGGAATATACCCAGAGGAACTCAGATCACTCTATAAAAAAGATACCTGCACATGCATGTTTATTGCGACATTATTCACAATAGCAAAAACAAGGAAACAACTGTGCTGCTCATAGAAAGTGGACTGGATGATGAAAATGTGGTACCTATACATGATGGAATATTTATGCAGCCATTAAAAAAAAAAATTATGGACTTTGCAGTAACTTGAATGGATTTAGAGATTATCATACTCAGTGATATATTACAGAAATTAAGAACTCAGTGACACATGTTCTCAGTCATAAGTGAACCCTGAGCATTTATCATAATACTATTAGAAAGGGCTTGGCAGTAGGGGAACACTGCTGGGGGGAGAGGGACACATAGCATCAATAAGGGTACCTGATCTCAAACCAGGCAAAGTGGGGACCAAAGGGAGCCCCAAACTTTACCTGTATGATGATCACTTATGTCCCTCACCCTGAGTTGTACCCCACATCTTTAAAATAAAAATAAACACATTATCAAGCCATGAAAAGACATGGAAGAACAGTTAAGGCTCTACTGAGTGAAAGGAGTTGGTCTGAAAAGGCTCTATACTGTATGATTCCAATTGTATGATGTTCTGGAAACGGCAAAACCATGGAGCCAATAAGAAGGTCCATGTTTACCTGGAGCTGGGGGTAAGGAAAGGGATGGAGAGATTAAGGTTTTTTGAGAGCAGTTAGACTATTCTTTATAATACAGTAACGATGGACACATGTCATTGCACATTTTTCAAAACCCATAGGATGTACAAAATAAAAATGAACCCTAATGGAAATGATAGACTTCAGTCAAGAATAATGGACCAGCCGGGCTCGGTGGCTCAGCCTGTAATCCCGCGCCTTTGGGAGGCTGAGGTGAGTGGATTGCCTGAGTTCGCGGGTTCGAGACCCGCCTGGGCAGCGAGACCTCATCTCTACAATAAATCAAAAAATCAGCTGGGTGTGGTAGCGCATGCCTGTAATTCCGGCTCCTTGGAAGGCTGAGACGGAAGGATCACTGGAGCCCAGCAGGTCGAGGCTGCAGTGGCCGGGAGCAGCCACTGCACTCCGGTCTGGGTGACAGAATGAGACTCCAACTCAAAAAAAAAAAAAAAAAAAAAAGAATGATGGACCAATATTGATTCATCGATTGTACGAAATTCACCTCACTTATGAAAACTGTTAATACCAGGAGAAAGTGTGCATGCGTGGGGAGAGGGGTATGTGAAAACTCTATATAGCTGCTGGAAACCAGCAGAAGCATAAACAACAGGGTCCAAGTGGAAACTCTCATGCTGAACAGATCTTGCTACTGTGGACAATCCTTTTGAAGCCATGACAGCACAGAGAGAGAGACCTTACAAAGAGCTTTAGGGAATGATTACTGCAAACATAGAAAGGACAACCAAAGTTGGGTTGGGGAGTATCTTGTCGACTCAGGCCGCCATACCCATATACCACAGACTAGGTGACTTTCATAACACAAATTTATTTCTCATAGTCCTTTAGGAAGAGAAGTCCAAGATCAAGGTACTGTCTGTTTCAGGTAATGGAGAGGGTTCTCTTCAGGTTTTGCAGTCTTCTTGCTGTGAGTTCACATGACAGAGAAAGAGATCCATCTCTCTCTCTCTCTCTTTGAGTTGGCATCTCACTCTGTCGTCCAGGATGGTATGCGGTGGCACACTCATGGCCACCCCAGAGTTGACCTGCTGGGTTCGGGTGATCCTTCTGCCCCAGTCTTCCAAGTAGCCAGAACTCCAGGCATGCGCTACTACACCTGGCTGATTTTTTGATTTATTGGAGAGTTGGTGTCTCACCATGTTTTCCAGGCTGGTCTTGAACCCACAGGCTCAGGCAACACTCTTGCTTCAGCCTCCCAAAGTGTTGGGATTACAATCTTGAGCCACTGCACCCAGCCATTTTTCTCTTTTTTTTCTGAGTTGGAGTCTCACTCTGTCGCCCAGACTGGAGTGCAGTGGCCGCTCCCGGCACCGCAGCCTCGACCTGCTGGCCTCCG